>NW_005871052.1:17507185-17519707 GCF_000147115.1 Myotis lucifugus | reverse complement strand
GAGAGATAGAAACATCAATGGTGAGAGAGAATCACTGATTTGGCTGCCTCTTGCATGCCCCACCCTGAGGATTGAGCCCGCCACACTGGGGATCGAGCCCACTACACTGGGGATTGAGCCTGCCACCTGGGCATGTGCCCTGACCAGGAATGGAACCATGTCCTCTTGGTTCAAAGGTCAATGCTCAACCACTGAGCCATGCCAGTCGGGCTTGAACTGTATTTTAAATTTTAGTATAGATGAAAATTTCTATTTCCTAAAGGCTCTTTCCAAAAGTACCTTTTATTTACTTTATGTAGGTTTCCATTTTGTTTATCTAATATGTATTTTGCTTTCTTAAAATATATTTTTATTTTGAAAATTTATACTAATAATTGATAATGATGTCACTATCATCATCATCATCCCATTTACCCATATATACTTTTATGCCTTTCAAAAAACATTCCTGTCTTTGAGGTGATTTCTCATCTGTAGCAATCTGTACTCTGCTCTATTATATCATCTACTATGTTATTTTTCAGTTCCTTGCTTCCTATCTTTCTTTTCTATAAGACATTAAGTTGTTTAGAGTCAAAGATAATATCTTGGTCAATGCTATATCCCCAGCACCTAGCCCTGTACCTAGTCCATTGGGCTAGCTAGGTTCTATGAGTTGAATTGATTCAATGTGTTTAATTTCAACCTCCAATCTCATAACATGGTCAGTTATTGGTTACAAATCCACAAGTTCACTTAAGTTTTCTGAGCATAAGTTTCCTGTCCTACAATATAGGGAAGATACAGAGTCGGTGGGTAGATTAAATGGTATTATGTATATTAAATGGCCTAACACATAGGGCACCTAAATGCATGACCTTCTGATTTTATTTGAATGGTATGTATTAGCTACAGAAGTCAAAAAAGTAGGAAGAAGGTAAAGACATTTCCAAAAAGAAGAAGGAGGAGAGGAGGAGGAGGAGGAGGAGGAGGAGGAGGAGGAGGAGGAGGAGGAGGAGGAAGAGGAGAAAACTGCTTTTTCTCCTTGTTTTATGAATAAGGATGGGGGACACAATTTTTACTCAAAGAAATGACATTTTTAGCCAAAGGAATAACTTTCTTAGCACTAGGCTCATTTTTATATGGAAAGTGAAACTCTTTTCCTGTGGATTTTGTCATCTTGTTTGTCTTGGTTTGGTGGACAGAGTCCTGCGGGCTTTCCAGCTAAGATGAGAAAAGGAAGGCTTATGAGGAGAAAATACAGGCCACCATAGTCAGCTCCTGGATTTGCATAACCTCAGAACTTTGGGAGTACTTTTTGTTGTACTTGGGCCTTGAATAAAGGCTAATATTTGTGTCTTAGAGATAAAATGCTTATCAAGTGTAGCCTGAGTGAAAGCTTTCTTCCTTGCCAGGGCTGCTCATTGGTAGATTGAAGGGAGGAAATCCTTTATTGCTTTTTTTAAAAAAAAATTCTGATGACTGTGCTGAGCATGATTAGCAAAGAACCATGGGTTGAAAGTGAAGGTGAGTAGCGAGAATACAACAGGGTAATGGAAACTGTGTTGGATTTGAAGTCAGCTAGTCCAGGCCTTGGTGTCAAATATCCTGGACTTCTCCTCTATGAGTCTGAATTTCTTCATATGATATAAGGAGAAAAAACTCTCACAGAGTTGTTTTGTGATGTTGAAATCACCCCCACATGGCAAACAGGCTGCCATTAGGACTTACATTCCTTCCTTAGTAAGAAAGAAGTGCTCATGAAAAATAGTGGCTGCATTCCTATAGATGAGAATATGGGAAATTGTCTGCCTGAGGCAGATTAACCCAAGAGGTCACTTAAGTTTTGTTTAATGTGTAGGAGAGAAAAAAATGACCTTTGGATAGTAGGAGCCATGTTGTTTGTTTACACTTGAATTAATTACTATGGGAAAATAAGAATTACCCATTCCATTAAGTTTTAGGACTGGATTTCTGGCCCACTTCTTCACATCCACCTAAGACTCAGAGATGGATATTCTTGGCAGTTACACTAGGTGACCACTGAAGCTCCATCCTAGCCAAAGGAACCAATGAGTATTGTAATGGCCAAGTGTTGAGATGGCAGCCTAAGAGATTTCGAGAATCAATGTCCATCATTTCTCAACAATAGCTTCATGCATAGGGATTCTGCTACTTTATGTGGTAGAATGGGTTTGGGGCCATATCCATGTGATATATAGAGACTCCTAAGGAAAGTGAGGGAGTGGGAGGAAAGTCAAAAGAAGACTTCTATGATAAAACTACTTATGATCCCTCTCTGTGTATTTCAAGGAAGTTTTATCTTTTTGCCTAATTTATATAATCATTCACAACAGTAGCTCAGAAGTATGGGTAACATTATTCCTATTTGCAGATGAGAATGGAACTGAGAGACTAGGGCAAGGACATAAGACTGCTATGATGTTTAATCTGGTTTAGCCATAGTTCTACCTTTGGATAAGGTAAGGTCATAGGATTGGCTTCATACCATTTATTTGCTCTGAAATTATTGCCTGACCATCATCTTAAGTTATATACCTTAACCTTATATTTCTGCCTTCATCTTTCCCTCATGTAGACATAGCCCATAAGATTGCTGATCCCAGAGAACTTGTCTAATTCCTTAACAGGATCCATAAAGACTCTGTCCATGTGACAGGAAACCCTGAAAACATTATCTCTAGAAGTATTCCCCCAAAAAAGGCAGCTCCACACTGACTGTATTAAGCAATGAATGATAATAATGTACACATGTAGTTCACTCTTCAAGATCTCAGACTTCTACCCTCAAATTTCTGCCAACTACTGATGTGTATTTCATTATTTCTCTTGTGTCTTTCCAGTTTGGAGACTGCCAGGGAACATGTTCTGCCCATCGACTATTACTTTCCACCCCAGAAGACCTGCTTGATCTGTGGGGATGAAGCTTCTGGCTGTCATTATGGAGCTCTCACTTGTGGAAGCTGCAAAGTCTTCTTTAAAAGAGCTGCTGAAGGTAAAGGGTCTTGCACACCCATATCTATTGTTCTTTTTCCTTTATCTTCTAGAGAGAGGCACTAATTTTCCAGGGCCCTGTATTTTAATCATCTCAGGGATGAGGTCATTGGCAGGGCCCTCTCAAAGTTTTTCAGAGCCTAAAGAAGCAAGTTTTCTTATTTGGCCTGCTGGCTTCAACAGTATTGATAGTACAGGCAATGTAGGCAATGAAGGTGGTCCCAGCTGGTACTTGGAACTTGGTGGGTCCTAGAAATGAAAGAAAAATTAATGATTTGAAAAGATTTAATTTTCTCTCTGCTTGTGTTCCATTCTGCTGCTAGTGGGGGAACATTTGTCCTTATTGGAGAATTTAGAAGTAGAGATACTCCAACTGAGTCCCCAGCCTGTACTTTGTTATGAATACAAGATTGTTCCTTAGTAAAGTCTCCCTGGCCTCAGCCCCAGAAAAGAAGTGTTCTCACTGTTAAGCAGACCATCAGTCTATGCACCTGCTCCCTCCTGCTGCTGCCTTCTTGATGCCCCTTTGCATTAATAGTTCCTAGGTAGAGAAGGAACCAAAGTGATGAAACACTTTTATTCTCCTCTCCAGAGACCTGCTCTCAGGGCTGTCCATTGGTACAGAGTCCCAGGCTAAGTTGCATCTTATATTTGGCTATATGGACTGAAGACCTGGCTCATTAATCTTATTTAGCTTAGAACAATTCATGTCTGCTCAGCCCCCAGAGGTGCTCAGCCTACATCCTATAGAGGGAACTCCCATTTACAGACCGTCTATATATGCTAGTGCCTCCTTCCTTCTCAGTCAATTTGGGTCTAAGCCATTTATTCACTTTACTCCCCCATCCTTCTAATGGCTTCCTTCTCAAAGAAACAGTGATGAACAGCCTGTAAACAGACACTCTGCTCAGGGAACAGATTCAGTTGCTAAACACCAGTATCTACTCCTTCTCCCACTTTCTGTCAAGGAAGTACTTTCTTCTGAGACTTTTTCCCCCTGTCACTAGACCTAAAAATGTTGAATTCCATGCCAGAACCCAAACAGACAGTCTTTCCTTATGTAAAGGCTACAAACCCTATAGATAGTTTTGAAAGTGGAGCTAAGTAAAGCCACACCTTTCACCAGGAATGTGATGACACCCACAGAGGAACCAGAGAGTTCTTGGCATCTAGAAAGAGAGCAAATGTGTGTCCTTTAAAGGCCTCTCCACTGATAGCCAGTTGGAATGATGATTGTATTTCCATCATTTTGGCCAGGTGGCAGGGGTACCTATAAAATGGACAGCTGTTATTATTTTTTTGCAATCTCTAAAGCAACAAGGAGACAGGTAGCATTCAGTATTACTGAAAACATGCTGTGTATTTCATCCATACTCCTGAGTGGCCCAGTGCTACTGCTTATGCTGGGCTAGTATAACGTCTAGGGCCCCAGTGTCTAGGCCTGTGTAGTTTGGAAAGAGACACAGAAAGCAGTGCCTTCCTTTCTTAAGAGTACTTACAGAAGGAAGGCCTTGATTTGGAGTAAAAAGGAAGTGAGGAGCAGCTTAAAATACTTCAGATTACTCTCCCTACCCCAGTGAGTGCCTGCCTCTTCTCCATATCCTGTCATCCATTATGTCCTGCTTATGGAGCAAAGAATGAAGCTGAGTACCTGTCTATAGCTTGTGTGTCAGTAAGCCAGCCACCACAGTAATAACAGTCATATCAGATGGCAAAAAAGTTCAAGTAAGTAAGCAAATTCAATAGATAGATTAGATTGTAATTAATGCTCCTTCTGGGTTTTACAAATCTGGGTCATGATAATGCTGTTGTGGAAAACCGGGGAAATAAACATACTGTGGAAGGGAAGATTTTGCTGTCATAACATATTCCACCTGGGAGCTTTCTGCAGAAGTTAGGGCTGAAAGAGGGAGACAGGCAAAAGGGCAGCTGGCAAGGCTGCTTGGGACGAACTCTGCTATGACATGGATTTGATGTATTTGAGAATAAGGAAGAGAAGGGGGAGGGGCAATCACTCAACTTACAGAACACTTGGAAATCCAGCAAGGTGTCAAATGTTCCAGACCCTAAAAGCACTTAAGTTAGGGAAACCTGGTTATATTTTCTTTGAGAAAATGTGCCATTATGAGTTCATGGGGTCAAATGCTATTGACTGTTTGAAATATAAAAAAATAACCAATGGATTCCTTGCGAAACTACTAAGCCCCCTGTTTCCTTTGGATGTGGACCCCATGTTCCAGTTCTGAGCCCTTTGAGGGACAGGATAAGGTGGTTTAAAAAACATACACAAAACAAAGAAAAAATTATTGGTGTTTTCAATCTCCTCCCATCTGTAAAGCTTGGTGACTGGAGTTTACTGCCATCATTATCTCTATTTGAAGACAGGGGGCTGTCTTATTACCCTCTGAGAACATTTATTGGTTTGTTTGTTTTTCTCCTTTATTAAAATCCATCTTTATTGTCCAGATGTCCTTTCTCAGGTGATTCTGAATCTGCCTGGTTCCAACATTGATTTCCACCTGTATTGGAGAGAGTGGAAGCACAAATCTTTCTCTTCCTCACTTTTTTGTCATTGTTAGTTAACTCAGACTGGGTATTCATGGTGTTGATTACCACTTTATTCATGGTTTCAGAAATCTCTGGACTGGGCACAGGTACAAGACTTAAAAGCCTGGCATGTCAGACAGAAGTCCATTTCTAGATTTGGTAGTTCATAAAGCATGAGGCTTTAATGTTGTCATTGGTGCAAGGCTTCACACAGAGTCAATTGTAATATAGCCAGGTTTTCCTGTTGAGGCAAAAGAAGAGGAGAGTGTGTCACATTTTCTCATTGTTAGTAATACTGGGAGTTTGGGGTGAGGGTGAGGCTAGTCAGGGAAGGATCTGAACATTTTGAAGTAAAAGATAATGGTACTAGGCCTTGGGGGTAAAATCACTAAAATCTGGTTGATGGAAACTTAGTGAAAGTATTTGTGTGTATGTGTGCATGCATGCATGCATGTGTGTGTGTGTGCATGGGTGCATGGGGGCATACACTCAGGAACTTGAGGGGATGGTTTGTGAATTAGAAACAGTCATGAGGAGAATCAGCTAGCTGGTAGAGTGGGTGGGATGAGCAAGGAGTTGAAAGGGGAATCCATATTGGATGCTATCTAAAAAGACAGGCAGTCTAAGGAGAGTTATATCTCTATGCAGGGGTAAGGACTCAAAGGGGCTTTAGTTTTGTGGCCCATATATGAAATTTCCCCCTTTGGACCTCAGTTTTCCTTATCTATAAAATAAAATACTTAAACTAGATATTTTAAATATTCTTCCAGCTTAAAATTCATGACAATTTTGCAAATTACAAACATCATCTCAATTATTTCAGCAAACACATGTTCATTTGTACCTGTGTGTACTTTTGATTTTGCTATCCTCGTATATGGCAAATCCTAGTTCCCATTCTCTTAAAAATCTATCTTTATATAGGGGTAGAGTCATCTGAGAGAGTGCACTGTGGATAGATTGGGTTAAAACTCATAAGTCTGAGATTTCTGTTTCCCTGGCATTGTGACCATGGCTGGGTAACTTCCATTTTCTCATCTGGAAAATCAGGATATGAATCCCCATCTCTACCTCATCATGTTTCAAAGAGAGTTAATTAATTCATCGTGTGCATTATGTGCACAAGAATTTACTATTTTCAGACATTTTCTAGTAAAACTTTGGAGATTGTACATCCATTTGTTTTGTACACATGGAGCACTGTTTGGTACACATCATAAATTGAAACTGTAGTTTACATTCAGGAACTCAAAGAATTACACCATCCTCACTGATGTTTACAATATGTCCCAATTTAGTATCCTTGGCAAATTTTATGTAAGTATGGCTTTGATTCTCTCTCTTGTCTCAGGTTTTTGTGAGGGAAGAAATGTAAGTGAACCCTCATTGAACTCTTTCTGTCCTTTAAATCCACTCTTTCCCACCTCAACTCATGTGGAACAGAATGTTACTTCTTGTTTGGAATCTTGCACAGAATTTTTGTGCACTTCAGTGTTCTCTTCACTCTCTGGCTTTTTGGGTAACTTTTCACAGAGGCAAGTTAACTATGCAAGGGGGATCTACTTGCAGCTTCAACAGAAGCTTAATCAGGTATCTTTGGCCAAGGAGTTGACTGATCTTGATTGCACAAATCCAACAGATCTTCTCACAAAGCTCCTCTTATCTTTTATTTGTTTCTGGTTTTCTTAAATGTCATAGCCAGCCAGACTTTCGATCAGGGGTTGAAAAACCTTTTCTGTGAGAAGCCAGGTAGTAAATGCAGGGGTGGACAAAAGTTGTAGTACAAATAAATAATTAATAATGAATAATACAAGAATAAACTCTGTGTTTCGTATACTCACTATTGTAAACCTACTTTTGCCCATCTCTGTATATTTATGGCTTTATGGTCCATATGGTTTTTGACTCCACTATTCAACTCTGCCTTTGTGAAAGTGTGAAAGCAGCCCTAGACAATATGTAAACTCATAGGAGTGGCTATATTCCAATAAAACTTTATAGGCCCTGAAATTTGAATTTCATTTAATTTTTACATGCCATTAAATACTATTTTCCTTTTTATGTTTTCAACCATTTAAAATCTAAAACATCATTCACAGCCCCCAAGCCACAAAAGAACATGCAGCACACTGGATTTGGCTTGTGGACTGTAATTTGTTAACTCCTGCTTTAGATGGTTGCTCCTGTGCTTGCAAATCTGCAGAGTAAAATTCATTCCTTCTTGATGTTTAGTAACTTTCTAAATTATCTGATTTTAAACATTCTTCTGAGTTGGCCAGTCAATTTTTTATGTTTTTCTTTCCCAGAATGCCTGGTCTGGTGGCTTCTATGTCCTATGCATCCTTTTAATAAACAGGAGGAAAATAAGCACTTCTAGGAGTGCTAGAAGAGAATACTTTTATATGATAACAGTGCTCCATGTTTAGTAGATCACTCCCCCTTGAAATAGCCAGAGGAGAAGTTGAAAATTTTCACATATTTTATAGTCTTTAGCAGTGTAAGCATGTGGATAACTATGAAATATATACAAATGAGTTTTGATGGACGCCACATATACTCCACATGGTAAAGAGGAAGGGCTTTGGAAACTCTGATAGAGTGTTGTAGAAAAACCCTGTCCCATAAAAAGTAAGTCTCAGGTGGCCAGCTGAGTTATGGATCTGCCAAAAATAGGGCTGCATAAAAGCAGGAGGATTGTTTGGGGGAACATTGTGGGGTTCAGAGGTGGTTAAGAGGAACATCATCAGATGCAGCAGGTCCTTTGACATGCCTTCTTTAAAAGCTTTTGTGTCTTCCTTCCCTCCATGTTGAATTGTATGTTATTGTTTTAACTCTATTCTCTGGGAATTTTGGAAGCAGGCTACTTTCTAGGGAGTAGAACAAGATACAGTGCAAAAACACCAAATCGGGCTCTAGTTCTACCATTGACTTACCATGTGGCCTTAAGTATGTCTTGTTCCATCTGAACCTCAAAACCTCCATCTGAATAGCAAAATGATTGGATTAAATGATATTAAAGTTTTTAGCAATAAATCTATAACAATCTAAATCGTTAACAATAAATCTCTAAAACTTTACATACCCCAGATGTGTCCATTGGCTAGTAGTTAACTTTATAAACATCAGCCTTGGGGAATAGACAGACCTGAGTTCAATCCTTAGCTCCAAGACTTAAGTGACCTTGAGCAAATAACTTAACTTTTCTATGCTTCTGTGAGCTCACAGGGCTATTGTAAGAACTAAATTATGTATAACACAGCTCCTGGTGCCCAGTAACTGTTGGTTCCTTGGTCATTGGTACACATACAGTTATGGTGTCCTCTAAGTATGCAGAAAGGAAAGGTCGGAGATATCAGTGGTCGTCCCCTGGTTAAAGAAGGCCTTGATTTGGTGTAAAGTTCCCAAACAATTCCATACAGTGTTACTTAATTAGTGATCAGAAGCTCCAATATAAATTGTATAATAATATATCAAAGGCCAATCTGTTTCTCTTTCCTCTGGCTCCAAGAGCATTATAAGTAACATTTCCAGACATCCCAGTAAGAATGGATTCATTACAGTGCCTGAATTCTAGGCTTTGTAATTTAAGGTTTCAAAGCTCTCTGTGTATCTTCTGACCTCTCTGGTAAATTCAGGTCCACAGCCATAGGCCAGGAGAAAAGCTAACAAAGGTCATAAATTATCCTACACGTTCTTCAGCCTTTGGTTTCCCTTGTCCAACCAGAGGCGTGTCTTAAAGGATATTATGGCCAGATTCAATAGAAACCTGAGCTAACACCTGTGTAAATAAAGTTTTGAGGCTTCTTTTCCTGAAGCCAGATGGCTATTTTTTAAACCCAAGCCAGATTATCTTTTATCTGTAGTGCTGTCTCCTACAGTCTTAGTGCTTTAGACCCCTTGCAGCGGTTCTAAACCTGTGGGTCGCGAACAATGAAAATACATCCCGCATATCAGATATTTACATTACGATTCATAACAGTAGCAAAATTACAGTTATGAAGTAGCAACGAAAATAATTTTATGGTTGGCGGTCACCACAACATGAGGAACTGTATTAAAGGGTCGCGGCATTAGGAAGGTTGAAAACCACTGCTAGAGGAATGGGGTTTGGTTGTAGTGTTTTTGTTTTATTTGATTTTTTGTGGGGGAGGAGGCCATTCTTTAAAAAATAGGTCTTGGTATGACCTGTGATGCTACTGTGTTTAAAATTAAATTCTGGTGATATAACAAAACTCATTCTGCTTCCCATAGATTGGTTTCATATCCCTTCACCCCCACCTTCTCCTCAATTTTGAACCTTTTAAAAACCAGACAATCAAAAACCAGCATGTAACATACTGCTTATCTCTAACCACTACCCAAATCATCTTCAGATCTTGTACAAATACCTATGTGGAGAGGAGGGTTAGCACCTGCCAATCAGTATCTAGTCCTTGAGGTTCCTTATCTCTACTCAGCTTCAGAATATAGAAAATGTTGGCTCTTCATGTGTATTGTTTATGACTAAAGACCGCCTACTTCCTACTCTACTACAGGGTCTCTTCTGCCACCTGAACTGTGTAGCCTCTATGACTTCAAAAGTCCTCTGTAGTTCATGACACTTGGAAAGTGTTTTCTTTGTCTCTTTTGCAACTTGTTGAGGAGTAGCCAACAAGTTTAGGTTCAGATTATGATTCCAAGGGAACAGAGATTAGATATAAGAAACAAAAGGAAGGGGTGTTGAGATGTGGAATGATTTTTTACATACCTACAGAGCCCTATAAAAATAATAAACTGCTCTCTACCCAGAACCCCTATTGATATAGTGGTAAAAGACTTGATTTGAGTCCAACATTTGTTAACCATGTGACTTTGGTAAAATGACACTCCTCCCTGAGACAAGTATATTCCAGACCTTCTGCTTGATGTTGGAAACTCAGTGATGAATGAGACAGGCTCCTACTCTCAAAGATCTCAAAGTTTAATGGGTGATAGCTATGCAGAAACAAAAAATTAAATACTGATGTGATAAGTGTCATAAGAGAGATAACTTCAAAATGGGACAGAGATTATGGAGAAACTAATTGATTTAAATCATAACTCCCATAAAGGTGTTATCTAATTTCAGTATTTTCACCACCCAAGGATGACAAAATGTCACAGTAGGCTGCACCACAATATAATTAAACTATTCCATTATCTCATTGTATGCCCACACTTTTGCCTTCCTCACCTTTACTCAGCCTTCTCCCTCTTCCCCAAGCAAATTTTTCTCCACATCTTCTTATCCTTAAGTAATACTTTCCTCCAAGGCTTCACTCAGAAGCCCCCTCCTCCATGAGGCCTTCACCACATTGAAAGGTACTCCACCTTGTCCTGTACTCCTACAGCATTTCATAGGTGCCTCTCTTGTGGTTCTTACTTCCTACTTTATCTTTCAGTAATGTACATAACCATCTTTTTTTTTTTGTCTCTGCTAGACCAAGCTCTTTAGTAGAAGGTTCGCTTTGCTAAAACCATGATTTCATTTTAAATGCATTGGAAACATCTTCTGGATTGTATTGTGCCTGATGGGCTTCAACCTTTAATCTTAAACATGTAAAATTATATCATCTATCTGGAGATATATACTTTCTACTAATGACTTTTTATTTTATTTTTAAAAATATTTTAAGGTATTTTTAGGGAGAGAGAGAAAAAAGAAACATCAATTTGAGAGAGAAACATTGATCTGCTGATTTCTGCACACACCCTACTTGGGATCAAGCCCACAATCCAGGAATGTGCCCTGACCTGGAATTGAACTAGAGACCTCTTGGTGCATGGAGTAATGCTCAACCAACTGAGCCACAATGGCCAGAACCTAATGGCTTTTTAGAAAGACCACCACCTTAACACATAATTGATTAAAATGTGTTTTCATTTTCTTTAGTTCTTGCCCTGATGCAAGCATGATATAGAGTTGTGGTTTTGTTTTTTTCTCCTCATGCCTCTATTTTTGGATAGTTAGATTATTTACATGTACTTGGGTTACATATATCTACATTACTTTCTGTTTCTTTACAACTTTTTCTTAGAACTCATTTTCACCAGTGGAAATACTGGGCAAAATGCAGGTGTTGGGGGTGGAAGAATGTGATGGGCAGATCTTTAAGAATGGTAGGTGCATTGGAGAAATTTGAGGGAGGCAAGTGGTCATAGAGATATCAAAAATCATGTGCTATGACTTAAGAATTTATGAAAGGCCCCCCTGCTTGAAAGTATTTTGCCACACATGGTCTGTCATAGTGTCTGAAACTCTCATCATATATGGAACTGTTTTGGAAGACTTATCTTCCCGGGACATATTCAGCCATTATCTATCCTATCTAATAATAGACAAACATGGTAATTGACCATACCTTTGCTATGCCTCCCATTGGCTAATCAACGTGATATGCAAATTAACCGCCAACAAAGATGGCGGCTAATTTGCATACTGCAGGCAGGGCGGGACAGCGCCATTCCTCCTGCCCCACCACCATCCGGGCCTGCTATCTATGATCCGGGGTGGCGGGTGTCCGTGTGCAGCAGCAATCGGCCAGCCCGCCCGGCTCCATCCAGGCATCCCATGTGTGACCCTACCCAGTGTGGCCGGCGGGCAGCAGCGATCTGCCGGCCCACCCAGGCGTCCTGTGTGTGATCTGCCGGGGAGCGCCCAATCCCGGATCGCCCTGCTGTATGTGCGACTGGGAGGCAGGCAGGCACCGGATGAATCGGCCTGCCATCTGTCACCCGGGGAGCGGCTTCAGCCAGCAGATGGTTATCTCCCGAGGGGTCCCAGACTGTGAGAGGACACAAGTGGGGCTGAGGGACACCCCTCAACCCCCTCCTCCGCCAGTGCACAAATTTTTTGTGCACCGGGCCTCTAGTATATATATATATATATATATATATATATATATATATATGAGCCTCAAGCAACCACAACGCTTGAATGATTAGGCGATGTTATTTTAACTA
>NW_005871052.1:17425931-17507085 GCF_000147115.1 Myotis lucifugus | reverse complement strand
CCTGACCCCCAGGGGGCAAGACCCTCAATCCAGGAGCTGCCCCCTGGTGGTCAGTGCGTTCCCACAGCCAACCTCCTGCAGCCGACTAACTTCCCATGGTCCCCCCCCCCCCCCCGCCCCAGCAGGAAGGCCCCGGCTGGCAGCCAGAAGGCCCTGATCAGCCCTGATCACCAGCCAGGCCTAGGGACCCCACCCATGCGTGAATTTCATTCACTGGGCTTCTAGTAAAGAAATATTATTGAAAATTAGGTTGTCAGTATGTGTTTTGGCAAGACTCTGGAGGAATAAAATACTAATCTCATACATTTTGAAAGGGTAGAAGATTCAGGACAGGTTCTGAACATAAGGTACTTATCTGGAATAGGAAGGCTTAGATAAAGCATCAAAGTAGCAAGCTCTGAGAAGCCAACAGTCAACTTATGAGGGAAATAGAGGAAGCATTGTGGAGAGAGATGACCAGGTTTCATGTACTTAACAGGACTTGGAATTGTGTTGTGTTTGTGGGTATAACAGAAACAGTGAGATAAAAGAGGTTAATGAGTTGTGGGCAACCAATAATTAGCTCTAGATAGAATTGTAGGGGTCAAGGCCTGAGGAGACATCCAGGCCCAAATCAGTTTCTATAGACACCAGAAAACCATGAGAGATTGGGATATCAGAAAACCAGCAGGGGCAGAACTCAGAGAAGATGACAGACTCAGCACATACAAGTAAGTTCACGCCCACATTGTCACAAAGGTTACAACTACTGATGCAGGATAGAGACCAGCTGTCACTGCCCTGTTTGATGGGCAGTTTTTTTTTTTAATTTTAGATTATTTTTCAATTATAGTTGACATTCAATATTATATTAGTTTCAGATGTCCAACATAGTGGTTAGATATTTATATAACTTATGAAGTGATCCCCCTGATATTACAAGTACCCACCTGGTGTTACTGTAGTTAGTTAGTTATTAATAAGAAGAGAGCAAGGGAAGTCAGACATTGTTAAACATGGTCATTTGGGAGCATAAGCCTATTTGCTTCACACCCTGTACCCCATTCTCCTGCAGAGCACTGGGGGAAATTATTTAATCAAGGGGGTAAGCACATATTCAGTAGAAGTCAAAATGGCACAGGAAGAGGTACTTGACCATAGAGAACTGTCAGTGTAGCCTAGGAAAAAGATCATTGACCTGGGAAAACTTGGAAGATGATTGGTTATTTTGAAAAAGTTCCTGGTTATAATCTCAGGAGACAAAGATCTCTCTCTCTCTCTCTCTCTCTCTCTCTCTCTCTCTCTCTCCCTCCTCCCCCATCAGGTGACACACTCCATTGTTCATTCATGTGCTCTCCCCTCCCTAAGAGCATGTGACCATGCAGGGACCCACCGGCAAACCACATGGGCTCCAAAAGTCTCTGTAATATGAAGCAGAAACTCTGGGCAATGGCCTTTGTCTGGCCTTGCTGAAAATATGGTTGGACTTTTTCCATGGTGAAACCGATGTGAAATCAGGAGGGGAGCTCCTTTGATTTTTCATCAGAAATAAATCACCTTGCCACACCACAATCTCGCTATGCATAGGTATGAGAAATCCTTTTCTCGGGATCCCATGGAAGAGCCTAATTTCAACCAACAACATTTGGTGAGCCAACCAGGAGGAGAGAGAAGACATGGGCATGGATCCTAGTGAGAACTGGAAGGCAGTCTCCCTGGGATGGGAGTTCAACTCTACATTTCTCTCTTTTCCCTCTACTGCTGCCTGTATGGGTTTGTTGCTTCCTTTAGTCTATGGTCCCTGCTGCCACTTCAGATTCAGATCTAGAACCAATTGCATGGATCCATGTGGTCCAGCTAAGAAGTGAGGACTGGGCACACTTTTTGTCAGCCTGTCCCCAGGTCCTTTCGGCAGCCACAGCCTGAGAGAAACAAAATGGCCACACTTTTTTCTCAGTGCCACCTCTGCAGATGGCCCCAGGTTTTACCACCCTCCATTCTGTGTGGGAAGCCCATTGTCTCAAGGGAGTGCAGAGTGTTGGGATGTGTGTGAACCTTGTGATGATTTTGTGGGTTTTGTTCCTAGGACATGAATCCTGGGGTGTGCCCCAGGTTCTCTTCTCCATTGTCAGCAACTGCATGCCCAACTCAGTGCTCAAAAGGGGGGACCTCTTGCAGCCACTGCCACCAAGCCTAGCTAAGCTGTACACAATATGGGCATGCAGCTCGTCTCCTTTTGCTTCTCCACATCTCCACCCCAGCTTGCTGTGGTCAGGAAGCAGCTGGCAGATGTGTGCTGCTAATTGCAGGGTCCTTGGTGCAAATTTGCAGCCCAGAAGCTTGCAGCTTGCATCTCCCAGTCTCATCCACTGTTCCATCCCCGGAACTCCACATGCAACTGACTCTGAGTCCTGCCATGCCACATCCTCAAACTCTTGCTTCCTTTCACTCTGGCCATTTCCTACTTCTGCAGCTTGAGGCCATCGCCATGTGGGATGGGGTGGTAGAGAGAGCCTCAGTTAGAAGGTCATCTGCCCCAGAATCCTGACCCCTGGTCCAGCAGTGAGTTCCCCCAGCAATGGCTCTTTCTAATGTCGCAGGGGCTGCTGCCTGGGCCAGAGCATCCATCTGGGTCTCCACAGTAGCTATGCTGCCTGAAGCCGGGTTTTTTCCAGCTTCTCCTGCAAGCACAATGCTTGTCAGTGCCTCTAGGGGCAACAAAACCCCTAGTCCTCATTAATGCTTTTAAGTAAAAAAGTGCTCACTGATCTTGGGCACTGACTAAATGTTTGTTAATCCTTCCTTAGAGAAGGCCAACAGAATTTGCACCAGGGCTTGGGGTCTTCATATTTGTCTGACCTGCTAATTCTCAGGACAGTGTAAAAGGGACTCTCCCTTCCAAATGTTGTTGGTTGAAATTAGGCTCTTCCAAGGGATCACGAGAAAAATATTTCAGGGATATACACATGGGAAATTGTGGTGTGGCAAAGTGATTTATTTGTGATGCAAAATCAAAGGAGTTCCCCTCCTGGGTTCCCAACATCTCATCCCTGTCCTTCCCATCTCCATCTGTCTTACCATGGAAAAAGTCCATCCATGTTTTTAGCAAGGCCAAGACAAAGGCCAGTGTCCAGAGTTCTTGCTTATTAAAACTTTCCTTTTGGAGCCCACATGGTCTGCCTTGGGCCCCCATAACTGCAAGACCCGCATGGTCATGTCTTCCTAGGGGTGAGAGAGCATGGGAATGAAGGAGCACCTGTGTTACAGGGAGAGAGAGAAGAGAGAGAGAGAGAGAGAGAGAGAGAGAGAGAAGAGAGGGAGAGAGAAGAGAGAGAGAGAGAGAGAGAGAGAGAGAGAGAGAGAGAGAGAGGAGAGAGAGAGAAAGAAGAGAGAGAGAGAGAGAGAGATTTTGGTCTCCAGGAGCTTTTTTTCTTAATCCTCATGGAAGGATATTATTTCCCATTGGTTTCTAGAGAGAGGTGGAAGGGGAGAAAGAGAGAAACATCAATATGAGAAAGACACATCTATTGGTTGCCTCCTGCATGTGCCTGGATAAGTGTCCTTGACTGGGAATCAAACCCCCGACCCTAGGTCCTCTGGCAGATGCTCTAACCACTGAACAAAATCGGCCAAGGCAGAAACCTTTTCAAAATAACCAATCATCTTTTTCTATAGGAGCTTTTTCAAAATAACCAATTAACTTCCCATGCTCTCTTGTGCCAGTGATCTTCTTCCCTGGCTAAACTGACAGTCCTCTATGGTCAAGTATCTCCCCCTGTGCCATTTTGACTTCTATTGCACGTGTGCTTACCCCTTTTGTTCTATCCCTTACCCTAGTGATCTGCAGGGAATGGGGTGGGGGTGTGAAGCTATAATTTCCCAGTGAAGAAAACAGGCTCATACTCCCAGCTGATCATGCTTAACAATGTCTGACTTCCCTTGTTCTCTTATTATTAACAACTACCAATAACACTGGCACTGTACATAGTTATTGTAATATTATTGACTATACTAGGTGCCCGGTGCACGAAATTCATGCACTGGGGGGGTCCCTCAGCCCAGCCTGCCCCTTCTCACATACTGGGAGCCCTCAGGGGATGTCCTACTGATGGCTTTGGCCCTCTCTCTGCTCCCCTTGGAGAGCAGGCCTAAGCTGCAGTCTGGCTTCCCTTTGTGGGAGGTGACCGGACTGATCAGGGGAAGGCACCAGCCCCATCACCCTGCTGCTGCAGCCACTGCCAGTCACCGCAGCCACCAAGGTGTTTTCATCAACACGGACTCCAGTCCCTTTACCACAAAAAAATGACAACTTTCTTTAGGCATTTTCAAGATGTGGTTTTCATAGGATATGACATTTCTTTATTTTTTTTCATCCTCACCTGAGGATATGTTTCCATAGATTTTTAGAAAATGTGGAAGAGAAAGGGAAAGACAGAGAGAAACATCAAAGTGAGAGGAACACTGATTGGTTGCCTCCTGCATGAGCCCTGACCTGGGCCCTGGCCAGGGAGGAGCCTGCAACCTAAGTACATGCTCTTGGTCAGAATTGAACCCAGACCCTGTGGTCGGCAGGCTGAGGCATTATCCACTGAGCCAAACCGGCTAGGCCAGTATATGACATTTCTTAGCCCTCCAGCAGTGGACCTTCATTTTTTTCTCCAGGAGTGTGGTGGAAAAACCCTAGATCACCTTTTTGGATTCTTATTACCCAAGTTACTAAGATATTACCAGTGGCATACAGGAAGCTTAGCCAATAAGCGCTCAGAAAAGGTGTTTCCTCTGTAGTTCACACTGATCGCTGGCTCGGACTCTGCCCAGGCCTAAAGCCTCTGGCCTAGGCTTTAGGCCTGGGTACGTGACCCCCAGATGCTCCATTCATGAGCTCCACCCCCTGCCCAGTCCTAAAGTCTCTGGCCCAGGCTTTAGGCCTCAGCAGGAGACCCCCAGCTCACTATAATCAGCGGCTCGGCCCCGCCCAAACCTAAAACCTCTGGCCGGGGCTTTAGGCCTGGGTAGGGGCCCCCCCAGCTCCCTCCCATCTCCAGCTCCACTCCTGCCCCCCAGCTCCCTCCAATCACCGGCTTCGCTCCTGCCCAGGAGCTCCATGACTCAGGCCCTTCCTAGGCTGCTCAGGGCCCACACAGGGCCTACCTTGGAGTGACCTGGGTGCTGATGATGTTCTCAGGACCCAGGCCGCTGGGCGCCTACATATGCAAATTAACCACCATCTTTGTTGGGTTAATTTGCATAGTTGCTCTGATTGGCTGGTGGGTGTAGCAGAGTGACACCAATTTGCATGTTTGTCTATTATCAGGTAAGATTCTCTGTGCTGTACCTCACATCCCTCAGACTATTTTGTAACTGCCAATTTGTACTTCTTAACCCCTTCACCTTTTTTACCCAGCCCACTAACACCCTTCCATCTGGCAGATTTTTTAGAATTGCAGACTCATCCAAGTTATTGCAGGGAGTAAAGTGGCTACATTTACCTGTTGGTTGACTTAATGACATGTTTTGAGTGTTGTGGCTTCCAGATACTCAAGTATACTTGTTGAGGTGAAAACTGCAAGATCTGTTGCAAAACTGTAAATTCTATATGGAAAAAAAATAGGCCTCCCAAGTCAGAATGAAACATGTAACACTGTGGGGCTGAGGATAAGGGGGCTCAGTAAGAAGTCAGACATAATTTTCCAGTTCTATCTCACAAGGTTTCTTGTTCCCCTTGAGACCCAATTTCTCTTACTTCAATTCCAACTGCTACCACCCACTCACTTTCCCCCCTCTTCACTTGGAGTATACCTCTAGATCAGGATCCTAGGGTTCCCAGAACACAACAGAGATGAGGCCTCATTCAACAAAATTCATATTAGTAAATACTGAGGGAGAACAAACTGAAAATCTAATATATAAAATAAAAGTAGGATTCTATTTCTTGGAATCCCATATAAAACAATAAAGAGCATTTTGGGGGTATTAGATGGCTTCCCATAAAGTGGCTCCATTTTAGCTATGTCAACTTGACCCAATCTTCAGTTGATAACCTTTCTTTCTTATTTGATAACCCATCCACTATGCTCCTATAGGTCCTAGAGAAATGCCAAAATGTATATACATATTCCATAAGAGGAAGGTTATTCTCTAATAGCAAGCCCTTTTATGATCTCAAACATGGATATTTGAGATCCATGTTGCTGGGAACACTAGTGAGTGACTTGACCCCACTTTGGAGCAGAATGTGATTGGTGTTTTGCCTCAAGGCGACATTTACTGTTCTAGGAAATATAACTCCAGAGACTGCTGACTCACACCAGAGAATACGTACAGAGAATAAATACTATATATGTCTTCCTCTGGTGAGCTGCAGAAATGTTTAAAACAGTGAGTATGTGGTAGACTAGACCTTAGGAAATTTATTTGACCTCTCTAAGCCTGTTCTTTCACCTTTGAAATAGAGATAATATGGTGGCTTAAAAGGCCAAATAAATTGATGCTTTAGAAAACCTTACAAATTGCAAAGTGGCATATTAGTATTTGTTTCTAGTTTCTACATGATCTCCTTACAATCATTCAGGAGAGTAATGGCTACTATTAAATAAATAGTTGCCTCTGAACACCCTGGAACACGTTGCAAAGAGTTGCCTATGGGAGAAACAGCTTTACTTGCAAATCACTCCATGATTTACATGTTTTCTATGTACATAGCTTATAATGCATAAGCTACACCAGAATGACTATTTCTTTGAAGTACCTTTTAGGGATTCTCAAAGTGAATTTTGTGTCGAGCCAAAACAGTCTATTGCAAAGAGAACCACCAAATTGATTACCAACATATCCAGCCACTTTTCATGATGTAGGGGCATCATGAAATATATATTAGAGGCCCAATTCATGAAATTCGTGCAAGAGTAGGCCTTCCTTCACCCGGCTGCTGGCACAGGCTTCCCTCTGGCACCCGGGACCCGAGCTTCCCTCCAGCTGCCAGCAGGCACCTGGGACCCAGGGTTCCCTTGCAGCCTGGCTTCAGCCAGAAGGATGTCCAGTCTAATTAGCATATTACACCTTTACTATTATAGATAATTCAATTATATCCATAATTTTATTTGTAGAGATAATTTAATTATACATATAATTTTATTTATAGAGATAATAACTGTCTCCAAGCAAGTGAGCAGCATAGTAGGCAGAAAATGGCCAAGAGAGGCCATGGGGATTGCCTTCTCATTACAGCTCAGCTTTGGGTATTAGTTGCAAAGTTAATAAAAGCCTGTGAAGATAAATTGAAGTGTTTATGGCAGAGGCAAAACTTGTTCCAAAACTTGTTTCATTGTCTAGTATTTTTAATCTCCAGCAGACATGACTTTGGTCTGGAACCTGGTAGCAGGACAGTTTCCTAAGCTGCTTGTATACAAATTAAGGAAGAGAGGTAATATTATTGGAATGAATTTGTATGTTATAAATTATAAATACACTAGAGTTCTGGTGCACGAAATTCATGCACAGGGGGTGCATGATTGTCGCCTCCTCGCCCCAGGCTCCTCTTCCTTGCTCTCTGCCACCTCCTCTGGATGCCTGCAGGCCATGCAGTGCCACCACCAGGCTCACAGAGCTGACTCCTGAGGCTGGGAGACAGGTTTTTGGCCGCTGCCTACTCCACCGCCTCTCAGTGCTATAGTCCCTGGGCCCAGCCCCAACTGGGTTCCCTGGAGAGACAAGTGCTCTGGCTCCACAGAAGATGCCGGACCAGGGAGCAGCCACTCAGAGGGTGGGTCCACAGCCACTCGCTGACCAGGATGAGCGGTGCTCCCACAGCAGGCCGATTCCTGCAGGCCATGCACCCCACCAGTGCATGAATCCCATGCATTGGGCCTCTGATATCATTATAAAATGAAAGAATGACTATCTTCCTCATTATATTGTGAAGGACACAAAAATAAAACTTATTTTTTTGTCATTTCAGTGTCTTGAACATAGAGCATTCTCAATATACATACATGGGTTGAATGCATTGATGAATGATCTTTTAATATTTTCTTGTCCAAGAAACATCTCTGTAATGTTCTTCTTAAGGAAGCAGCTCAGATCCTGGAACATAAATAGGATTTTGATAATTTCCAAAGAAGAGTCATATCTTTCTGGAGTGAAAAGAATCGCCATAGTTTTACAAATCCCAAGTCTCATTCTTTCCCTCCATAATGGTTATCCTCACCAGCACTTGTCGTTTGTTGATTTGTTGATGATAGCCATTTGGACAGGTGTGAGATGGTACCTCATTGGCATTTTGATTTGCATCTCTCGGATGATTAGTGACTTTGAGCATGTTTTCATATGTCTCTTGGCCTTTCTTCTGTTTTCTTTCGAAAAGTATCTATTTAGGTCCGTTGCCCATTTTTTGATTGGGTTGTTTATCTTCCTTTTGTTAAGCTGGATTTTTCAATGCTTGACATTTTATATAAATGGAATAAAACAGAAATGGCCTTTTGTATCTATGTCACTTAGCATAATGTTTTCAAGGTTAATCCATGTTTTAGTATGTATCAGTACTTCACTAATTTTTCTGCCTGAGCAATAATTGCTGGATTATTGGGTAACAATACATTTAATTTTTGAGGGATGGACACATTGTTTTTATATATACAGCATCATTTTACATTCCCATAAGCAGCATATGAGGACTCAAGTTACATCACTTCCTTGCCAACATTTTATTATCTTTTGTTGTTGTTGTTACTATTATTATTACCATCCTAGTGGGTGTGAAATGGTATTTCATAGTGCTTGTGATTACATTTCTCTAGTGACTAATGATGTTGTGCATCTTTTCATTTGGTTTCTGGGTAATTGTATATCCTCTAAAAAAAATTACTATTTAAAACATTTGGGAGCACCAAAGCCCCATTGAAGCAAGTCTTGCCCCAGAGGGGTGTCTCCAGCACAGAAGTTCTCCCACTGCAGACACAGCTGAGTCTCACAGCCAATTGGCCTGGAGGTCAATTCCTCCCAGTGATAACTACAACAATCAAGGCTTAACTACAACAAGACTGTGCACAAAGACCACAAGGGGGTGCACCAAGAGTGTCCTCCTCAGGTAATTGGGGAGGCTGAACCACTGGGCCCTAGAGGACACTCAGCACAGAAAACCACTTTTTCAACACAGGGAAGCATAAAAAATGCCGAGACAAAGAAACAGGACACAAACGAAAGAAATGGAGGAAAGCAAACTGCTGGATATAGAATTCAAAACCACACTTTTAAGGTCTTTAAAGAACTGTCTAGAAGCCGCCAATAAATATAGTGAGATCCTCAAGAAATCTAGTGAGACCCTTGATGTTGTGATAAAGAACCAACTAGAAATTAAGCATACACTGACTGAAATAAAGAATATTATACAGACTCCCAACAGCAGACCAGAGGAGCGCAAGAATCAAGTCAAAGATTTGAAATACGAAGAAGCAAAAAACACCCAACCAGAAAAGCAAAATGAAAAAAGAATCCAAAAATACGAAGATAGTGTAAGGAGCCTCTGGGACAGCTTCAAGCGTACCAACATCCGAATTATAGGGGTGCCAGAAGAAGAGAGAGAGCAAGATATTGAAAACCTATTTGAAGAAATAATGACAGAAAACTTCCCCTTCCTGGTGAAAGAAATAGACTTCCAAGTCCAGGAAGCGCATAGAACCCCAAACAAAAGGAATCCAAAGAGGACCACACCAAGACACATCATAATTAAAATGCCAAGAGCAAAAGACAAAGAGAGTATCCTAAAAGCAGCAAGAGAAAGAAAGTCAGTTACCTATAAGGGAGTACCCATACGACTGTCAGCTGATTTCTCAACAGAAACTTTGCAGGCCAGAAGGGAGTGGCAAGAAATATTCAAAGTGATGAACAGCAAGAACCTACAACCAAGATTACTTTATCCAGCAAAGCTATCATTCAGAAGTGAAGGTCAGATAAAGAGCTTCACAGATAAGGAAAAGCTAAAGGAGTTCATCACCACCAAACCAGCATTATATGAAATGCTGAAAGGTATCCTTTAAGAAGAGGAAGAAGAAGAAAAAGGTAAAGATACAAATTATGAACAACAAATACACATCTATCAACAAGTGAATCTAAAAATCAAGTGAATAAATAATCTGATGAACAGTATGAACTGGTGATTATAATAGAATCAGGGACATAGAAAGGGAATGGACTGACTATTCTTGGGGGGGAAAGGGGTGTGGGGGATGCGGGAAGAGATTGGACAATAATTGTGCACCTATGGATGAGGACAGTGGGTGGGGAGTGAGGGCGGAGGGAGGGGTGGGAACTGGGTGGAGGGGAGTTATGGTGGGAAAAAAGAGGAACCAATGTAATAATCTGAACAATAAAGATTTAATTTAAAAAATAAATAAATAAATAAAAAACATTTGCCCATGTTTTAATTGGATTATTTCTTTTTTATTATTGCCTTACATATGATGTTCTTGTCTGGATACAAGTCTCATATCAGATATATGATTTGTAAGCATTTTCTCCTATTCTGGAAATTGTCTTAATTTTAGATTATGTCCATTAAGGAACAGAATCTTCATTTTTTAAAAATTTATTTTTATTTTTAACACTATTACAGATGTTCCCACTTTCCCCCACTTTGCCCATATTCACCCAGCTGCTGCCCTCCCATCCTTCTGGCCATCACTACACTGTTGTCTATGTCTATGGGTTATGCATATGTGTTCTTGGGCTGATCCCTTCACCTTCTTTCATCTAGTCTCCCACTCCCCTCTGACAGCTGTCAGTCTATTCCATGTATCCATGCTTCTGTTTCTATATTTTTATCAGTTTATTGTATTCATTAGATTATGTGAGATCATACCATATGTGTCATTCCCTGACTGTCATATTTCATGTAGCATAATAATCTCCAGGGCCACCTATGCTGTCCCAAAAGGTAAAACTTCCTTCATTTTTACAGCCACATAGTATACCATGGTGTAAACGTACCACAGATTTTTTTATCCACTCATCTACTGATGAGCACTTGGGCTATTTCCTGATCTTAGTTATTGTAAATAACATTGCCATGAACATAGGTGTGCATATATTCATTCAGATTGGTTTTTCAGGATTCTTAGGATATAATTGCAGAAGGGGGACCATTGGGTCAAATGGCAGTTCTATTTTTAATTTTTTTAGGAAACTCCATACTAATTTTCAAAGTGGCTGCACCAGTCTGCATTCTCACATACAGTGCATGAGGGGTCTCTTTTCTCCACATCCTTGCCAACACTAGTTGTTTGTTGAGTTATTATTGATGGTAGCCATCTGAAAAGTGTGAATGAAATCTCATTGTCATTTTAATTTGCATCTCTCTGTTGATTAGTGACTTTGAGCTTTTTTTTTTTTTTCATATGTCTCTTGGTCATATATATGTCCTCTTTGGAGAAGTGTCTATTCAGGTCCCCACTTTTTAATTGGATTGTTTGTCTTCCTTTTCTTAAAATGTATGACTACTTTATATATTTTGCAAAATAAGCCCTTATCAGATGTATCATTGGTAAATATGTTTCCCCATACAGTGAACTCCTTTTTCATTGTGATAGTGGTTTCTTTTGGTGTGCAAAGCTTTTTTGTTTTATGTAGTCCCATTTGTTTCTCTTGCCCTAGGAAGTGTATCGGCAAAAATATTGCTGCATGAGATGTCTGAGATTTTACTACCTATGTTTTCTTCTAGAATTTTTATGGTTCCAGGCCTAACATTTAAGTTTTTTATCCATTTTGATTTTATTCTTGTGTATGGTATAAGTTGGTGGTCTAGTTTCATTTTAATCCATGTACCGATCCAATTTCCCCACCACCATTTATTGAAGAAACTGTCTTTTCTCCATTGTATGCTCCAACTTTGTTATTTCTCAATATTGCTGAGGATATTCAGTGTCTTTTTTGGTTCCATATGATTTTTTGGAATATTTTTTCAAGATCTGCAAAATATATCATTGGCATTTTAATAGGAATTGCATTGAATCTCTAGATTGCTTTGGACAGTATTGATATTTTAATGATATTAATTATTCCAATCCATGAACATGATATATGCTTCCACTTATCTGTATCCTTCTCAATTTCTTTCTTCAATGTCCTATAGTTTTCCTAGTACAGGTATTTTTCATACTCAGTTACATTTATTCCTATGGGCCTTATTTTTTTTTTTACTGCAATAGATTATTTTCTTAGTTTCCCTTTCTGGTAGTTCATTATTGTTGTATAGAAATGCAGATTTATGAATATTAATTTTGTATCCTGCTACTCTGCTGAATTCATTTAGTAGATCTAGCTGTTTTCTGGTGGAGTCTTTAGGGGTTTCAATGAACAATGTCATGTCATCTGAGAGTAATGACAGTTTTACTTTCTCCTTTCCAATTTTGATGCCTTTTCTTTTTTCTTTTTGTCTGATTTCTGTGGTTAGGCCTTCCAGTACTATGTTGAATAAAAAACAGGTGATAGCAGACAGACATGTTTTATTCCTGATCTTAAGAGAAACCTTTAGTTTTTTTCCCATTGAGTTTGATGCTGGCTGTGGGTTTATCATAAACGAGAGGCCCAGTGCACAGATTTGTGCACTCAGGGGGGGTCCCTCAGCCCAGCCTGTGCCCTCTCACAGTCTGGGAGCTCTGCGATCAATTGCCCCAAAGCGGTAGGCCCTGCCCTCCCAGCTGGGGCTCTGCGATGGATCACCCCCACAGAGAGAGGCCAACCCACCTACCATAGCCTGCCAGTCAGTGGTCTGGGCCTCCCTCTTTGGGATGATTGTGGAGCCTCCCAATTGATCGATCGCCCCACCAGTGGTGGCCTGAGCCTCCCTCTGCAGAGTGATCATGGGGCGATGGCTGGGCCCCCAACCAATCACATCACACCCGCCTTGGCTGGCCTGGCGCCAGTGGGTGTCATAGTGTGGTCATCTGGAAGGTCATCCTGATGGTCGTTCTGCTGTTTGGTCTTTTGGTCGATTTGCATATTATGCTTTTATTATTATAGATGGCCTTTATTACATTGATGTCTGTTCCCTGTACTCGTGCTTTTCTGAGATTTTTTATCATAAATGAGTGCTGGATTATGTCAAATTCTTTCTCTGCATCTTTTGATATGATCATGTGGTTTTCATGCTTCATTTTATTTATGTGGTATATCACATTTTTTGATATGTGGATATTGTACAAGCCTTGCATCTTTTAAGTGAATCCCACTGATTGTGGTATATGATATTTTTAATCTATCCCAGGTCCAGTTTGCTAATATTTTGTTGAGGATTTTAGCATCTATGTTCATCAGGGATATTGGCCTATCATATTCTTTCTTTATAGTGTCTTTATCTGATTTTTGAATTAGAATAATCCTGACCTTGTAATATAAATTTGGGAATTTTCCATCTTCTTGAAATTTTTGGAATAGTTTGAGAAGAAAAGGTTTTAGTTTTTCTTTGAATGTTTGGTAATATTCACCTGTTAAGCCATCCAGTCCAGGACTTTTATTAGTTAGAGTTTTTATGATTATTAATATTACTACTACTACTACTACTACTATTACTTCAATTTCACTACTTATAATCTGTCTACTTAGATTTTCTGATTCTTCCTGGGTCAGTTTTGGAAGATTGTATGTTTTTAGGAATTTATCCTTTTCTTCCAGATTGTTCTATTTGTTGGCATATAATTGTTCATAATATTTTCTTATAATCCTTTGTACTTTGGGGTATTAGTTGTTAATTCTCCTCTTTTATTTCTGAGTTTATTTGGGTCCTCTTTCTTTTTTTCTTGATGAGTCTGATTAAAGGTTCATCAATCTTGTTTATCATTTTAAAGAAGCAGCTCTTGGTATCGTTGATCTTTTGTACTGTTTTTAAGAATCTGTTTCATTTATTTCTCTTCTGATCTTTATTATTTCCTACCTTCTACTTACTTTGGGCTTTGTTTGTTGCTTTTTTCCAGTTCCTTTAAGTGTAAAGTTAGACTGTTTATTGAAGTTTGTTATGGTTTCCTGAGGTAGGCCTGTAACACTAAATTTCCCTCTTTAGACTGCTTTCCCTATATCCCACAGATTTGGGGTTGTTGTGTTTTCATTTTCATTTGTCTCAAGGGGTCTTTTTTTCTAATATATTTCATTGATTTTTTTTATAGAGAGGAAGGGAGAGGGATAGAGAGCTAGAAACATCGATGAGAGAGAAACATCGATCAGCTGCCTCCTGCACACCTCCTACTGGGGATGTGCCCACAACCAGGTACATGCCCTTGACTGGAATCGAACCTGTGACCTTTCAGTTCGCAGGCCAATGCTCTATCCACTGAGCCAAACTGGTTAGGGCTCAAGGGATCTTTTTATTTCTTCCTTGATCTCATTGTTAACCCATTCATTGGATTGTATCATATTATAGAGCATTCACATGTTTATGTGCCTTTTAGTTTTTTGTTTTATTTTCTTGTAATTGACTTCTAGTTTTATACCATTGTGGTCATAGTAGATGTTTATATTACTTAAATATTCTTAAATTTATTGAGACTTGTCTTTTGTCCTAATATGTTTTGTATCTTAGAAAATATTCCATGTGCACTTAAAAAGAATGTATATTCTGCTGATTTGGGGGGAAATGCTCTGAGAAAATAAATTAAATCCATCATATCTAGTGTACCATTTCAAGCCAACATTTCCTTTTTGATTTTTTGTAGACGATCTATTCATGTATGGAAATGTGCTGTTAAAATCCCCTACTATATCTATATTACTGTCAATCTCCCCATTTATGTCCATCAATATTTGTTTTATATATTTAGGTGTTCTTAAATTTGGTTTATAAGTGTGTACTAGACTTATATCCTATTGTTAAATTACTCTCTTTATCATTATATAATGTCCCTCATTGTCTCTTGCTATAACTTTCATTTTAAAGGCAATTTATCAGATATAAGTTTTGCTACCTCAGTTTCTTTTTCCATCTCTTTACTTTTAGTCTGTGTGTAGCTTTTGTTCTGAGGTAGGTCTCTTTTTGACAGCATATATATGAGTCTTGCTTTCTTTTTTAAAAAATTTCTTTATTGGTTAAGGTATTACATATGTGTTTTTATTCCCCCATTATCCCTCCGACCCCCCCACCCCACTCATGCCCTCATCCCCCTGTTGTCTGTGTGCCCATTGGTTAGGCCTATATGCATGTATACAAGTCCTTTGGTTGATCTCTCCCCATTACCTCCACCCTCCCTTACCTTCCCTCTGAGGTTTGATGGTCTGATCGATGCTTCTCTGTCTCTGGATCTGTTTTTGTTCATCAGTTTATGTTGTTCATTATATTCCATAAATGAGTGAGATCATGTGATATTTCTCTTTCTCTGACTGGCTTATTTCACTTAACAAATGCTCTCCAGGTCTTGCTTTCTTATTTATGCAACTACCCTATGTCTTTTGATGGGAGCATTTAAGCTATTTGCATTTAAAAGTATTATCAATAGGTATGTAATTAATGTCATTTTATTCTTTTAACTCTGTTCCTCTGTGCTTTGTGTGTGTGTGTTTTCTTCCTCTTCTACTTCTTAAAGCAGGCCCTTTAATGTTTCTTGTAATACAGCTTTGGAGGTAAAAAAACAAGCAAACAAACAAAAAAAGCTCTCTTAGCTTTTTCTTCTCTGGGAAGCTATTTATTTCCCTTTCAACTTTAAATGATAGCCTTGCTTGATAAAATAGTCTTGGTTGTGGGTTATTGCTTTTCATCACTTTAAATATTTCATGCCAATCCCTTCTGTCCTGAAATGTTTCTGTTGAGAAATCAGGTGACTGTCTTATGGGACCTCCCTTGTAGGTATTTAACTATTTTTTTTGTTTGTTTTGTTTTGTTTTTCTTGTGGCTTTTTAAATTCCCTTTTTGTTTTTAACCTTTGCCATTTTAATTATGATTTGTCTTAGTGTGAGTCTATTTGTATTCATTCCATTTTGGGAACTCTGTGCTTACTAAACTTGTGTGTCTTTCCTGCACCAAGTTTTGAAAGTTTTCAGTCACTATTTCTTCAAATAAGTTAGTGATCCCTTACTCTCTCTCTCTTATTTTTCTGGTACCCATGTGATGCAGATGTTGTTACACTTCATGTTTTCCTAATGTCCCCTTAAACTATTCAAGTTTATTATTATTATTATTATTATTATTATTATTATTATTATTTTGGCTGTTCTGATTGGGTGTGTTTTTTTTTCCTTGTCTTCCAAATCACAGATTCGATTCTCTGCTGCATCCAATCTATTTTTTATTCCTTTCAGTGTATTCTTTTTAAATTTAATTTATTTTATTTAAAAATATATTTGTGTTTATTTCATAGAGGAAGGGAGAAGGAGAGAGAGATAGAAACATCAATGATGAAAGAGAACCATTGATCGGCTGCCTCCTGCATGCCCCCCACTGGGGATTGAGCCCACAACCCAGGTATGTGCCCTGACTGGGAATCAAACTGTGACCTCCTGGTTCATAGGTCAATGCTCAACCACTGATCCACACCAGCTGGGACCTTCCAGTTTATTCTTAATGTCATATCTGGAAATCTTTTCTGACTGGTTGTTTCTCATGGTTTTTATGTCTCTTTTCATGCTTTTGTAGTTTTAAGTTCCTTGAGCATCCTTATAAAACATTACTTTTAACTCTATATCTGATAAATTGCTTGCCTCCATTTCATTTTACTCTTTTTCTGGAGATTCCTCCTGTTCTTTCATTTCTGGCCTTTTCTTTGTCTCCCCATTTTGTTGTCTCTTTGTGTTTGCTTCTATGTATTAGATAGATCTTCTGTGACTCCCAGTCTTCATGGGATCACCTTATATAGTAGGTGTTCTGTGGGATCTGGTGGCAGAGTCTCATTGATCACCTGAGTTGGTTATTCTAGGAATGTCCCTTGTTTGGGTTATGTGGGCCCTCCATTTGTAATTGAGTCTTGATTGTTGTTGGGACATGCATGTGTGGGATTGATCCTCAGGCTGGCTGACTGTGAGGCTCAACCCTGACCACATCCTGTGAGCTGCTGTGCTAGTACTGACAAAAGTTGAGTAAGAAAAAGAGAAAAAAATAAAAAGTGGAATTCACCTCAGCAGAATCTGCTGTGATTTCCCTTCTGATATGCTATTTGTGAAGATTATTGGATCCTGCTCTGATGTTATCTGATGCCGGACACTTGCTATTTTGGTTCTGGGCCTCTTGGCTGGGCCTCTGGTGCAGGCCAATATCACATGTTGTTTGTGCCTGGCCCTCAGCAACCTGTTTGAAGCTACAAGTGATTCACAATTTGTGGTTGCCTCTGCTATGCTTGGGTGCACACAGGAAGGCCACTCCAAGGCCATCTTTTACCAACACTGGGCCCAGGGGCAGGTCATCAATTGTCCCAAAGTACCTGCCTCCACCTGCCATGCCTGATGGCTGCCTGTTAGGTTCAGTCACTG
The DNA here is from genome assembly GCF_000147115.1 of Myotis lucifugus. Taxonomy (NCBI): domain Eukaryota; kingdom Metazoa; phylum Chordata; class Mammalia; order Chiroptera; family Vespertilionidae; genus Myotis; species Myotis lucifugus. Next base: position 17,489,667 of record NW_005871052.1, on the reverse strand, counting down.
AAAAATCCTCTGGTGGAATCAGGAGAATGTGGCTAGGACCTCCCGTGAAGGTTAGGTGACATTCAAGCTTCAGGGAAGGTGGTGGGTGTTGTCCCTTCCCCACTGTCACACAACTGAGTTGTATTCCCAGATTTTGCCCTGACCTCAGCAGAACCCTTAATAGTCAAGCAGGTGGGGTCTCTGGAGCCAAGAGTTTTGGTCTGATGGAAGCTGGGAGGGTATTCTATTGGATGTCTCATGTCAGGGAAACACCAGTCAGGTTCGCAAGAAAGTGGCATGAGTGGTTATACACCAAAGCCAGTGATTGAAAAGCCTTTAGTCTACCTAGTTATTTACACATCTGACCTATGCAGGTCACTTTTCAGCAGGGCTTAAGTTCTGCAGGGTAGGGTGAGAAGGATTATAGAGGGTGGGGTAATTGCTTTCTTTCAGTTTGATGCTGAAAAGGAAGTACACTGCCCAAGAAAGATGGTGATTACAATGTTGGAGAATGACTCAGTAACAGAATCCTGGCCATTGGCCTCCCAGCCTCCTCCCCAGAAACTCAAAACCCATACTCTCCTAAGGGACTCAAGTCATCACTGCCTTCCCTCTGCCAAAGCCCAGAGTGAGTGGCTATGAACAAAATATTGTGCATTGGGCATTTAAGAGGTTACCTATATCTCTAGTGGATTCTGCCTCTCTTTGGTAGACAGAAACCCCACTGCTATTTAAAGTTAGATGTTATATGGGTGCCACTTCCTGGCTCTGCTGCCCTGGGTTGGTGAGCCTGTCCTGGGAATTAGGTCCATGCTTCTTGGGTGGAACCCCCTGCAGTTGAGAGATCCCTCTGGAATATCAGCCATTAGTTGGAATAGGACAAGCTCTTTTCATGTCTCCACCTTTCCTAACAGTCTTGGTATGGCTTCTTCTGTCAATCCTTGGTTATAAGACTTTTCTTCAGCTAGTCTTTAGTTAGTTGTGCAGGGTAAGTGTTCTTTAATTTAGTTGTACTTCCAGGTTAGTCCTGGAAGGAGTTGAGTATAAAAACCATCTTCTTCGCTGACATCATGAAAGTCAAAATCTTTCATTTTTATGAAGTTCAATTTATCTATTTTTCCTCTCTTTGCTTGTATTTTGCTGTCATAATTAAAAATCTATTGCCCAATTCAAGGTCACAAAAATTTACATTTGTACTTCCTTCTAAGAATTTTGTAGTTTTAGATTTTACATTTGGGTCTATGATCCCTTTTGAGTTGATTTTTGTAAATAATATGAGGTGGAAGTCCAGTTTTTTTATTATGTTTTTAAAAATTTTTATTAATTTCAGAGAGGAAGGGAAGAGAGAGAGGTAGAAACATCAGTGACGAGAGAGAATCATTGATCAGCTGCCTCCTGCATGCCCCCCTCTGGGGATTGAGCCCACAACCCGGGCACCTGCCCTTACCAGGAATTGAACCTGAGACCCTTCAGGCTGCAGGCCAATGCTCTATCCTCTGAGCCAAACCAGCTAGGGCCAGCTTTATTATTTTACATGTAATATCTGCTGTACCAACATTATTTATTGAATAAAGTATTCTTTCTGTATCCTTGTTGAAAAACAATCTACACTAATAAAAGACAAACATGCAAATTGACCGTACCTTCACTACACCTTACGCCACGCCCACTAGATAATCAGAGTGACTATATGCAAATTAACCCAACCAAGATGGTGGCCGGCGGCCATGGAGCTGAAGCAAGCAGGAGGCTTCCCTCCCGCCCGCCCTGGCCGGCTCTGAGCTCCTCTCAAGGCTACAAAGTTTCAATTATAGAAGGTAAATAAATCCCAGCATAATAAATAAAAGAAAAAAGGAGAGCTGGAGCTTCATCGGGGGGGGGGGCTGGCCAACCTGAAAATGGCCTCAGCGCTCACCCAGACTGGCCAGGCACCCCAGTGGGGACCCCCCCCCCTAAAGGGGGTGTGGCCAGCCTGAAAAGAGCCATCAGCCCCTCACCCAGGCTGGGCAAACCTCCCTGGGGTGAGGGTCCCACTGGGGGGGCTTGACCAGCCTGCAAACAGCCATCGGCCCCTCACCCAGGCTGGCCAGGCACCCCAGTGGGGACCCCTCACCCTAAAGGGGGTGTGGCCAACCTGAAAATGGCCCTCAGCCCTTCACCCAGGCTGGCCAGGCACCCCAGTGGGGACCCCACCACCCTAAAGGGGGTGTGGCCAGCCTGAAAAGAGCCATCAGCCCCTCACCCAGGCTGGGCAAACCTCCCTGGGGTGAGGGTCCCCACTGGGGGGGCTTGACCAGCCTGCAAACAGCCATCAGCCCCTCACCCAGGCTGGCCAGGCACCCTAGCGGGACCCCCACCCTGATCTGGGACACCCTTCAGGGGAAATCAGCTGGCCCCCACCCATGCACCAGGCCTCTATCCTATATAATAAAAGGGTAATATGCAAACTGACCCTAACAGCAGAATGACTGGGAATGACTGGTCACTATGACACACACTGACCACCAGGGGGCAGACGCTCAATGCAGGAGCTGCCCCCTGGTGGTCAGTGCGCTCCCACAGGGGGAGCTCTGCTCAGCCACAAGCCAGGCTGAGGGCTGCCAGTACAGCGGTGGTGGTGGGAGCCTCTCCTGCCTCCTCATCAGCACTAAGGATGTCAGACTGCAGCTTAGGTCTGCTCCCTGCTGGCAAGTGGACATCCCCCGGGGGCTCCTGGGCTGCCAGAGGGATGTCTGATTGCCAGCTTAGGCCCAATCCCCTGGGGAGCTGGCCTAAGCCATCAGGTGGTCATCCCCCGAGGGGTCCCAGACTGCGAGAGGGCACAGGCTGGGCTGAGGGACCCCCCCTCCGAGTGCACAAATTTTTGTGCACCAGGCCTCTAGTTACTAATATAAGTATATGAGCTTACATCTGGACTCTTAGTTCTATCCCACTGAACTATATGTCTATCCTTATGCAACTACCACACTATCTTTATTACTGTAGCTTTGTAGCAAAATTTGAAATGGGGAGATGTGAGTTCTACAAATTTGTCATTCATTTTCAAGATGGATTTGGCTATTCTGGAATACTTGCATTTGCATATGAAATGTTGGACTACCTTGTCAATTTCAGAAAAAGTGACAGCTAAGTTTTTGAAGAGATTATATTGAATCTGTAGGTCAATGTGGCGACTATTGTCATGTTAGCAATATTCAGTCTTCAAATTCATAAACACATATCTTTTAATTTATTTGTTGTTATATAATTTCTTTCAATTATGTTATGTAGTTTTCAATGTACAAGTCCCACAGTTCTTTTGTTAAATGTATTCTTATTTTTTTATGCTTTTGTAAATTGAGTTGTTTTTAATTTAATTTTGAATTATTAATTGTTAGTCTATAAATAAAATTAATATTTGTATATTGATCTATTATACTACATCTTCGCTGGATTCATTTATTAGCTCTATTACTTATTTTGTGTATTTTTAAGATTTTTTACTTTTTTCTTTATATAAAATAATGTCATCTATGAATAGAGAGTTTTACAGCTCTCTTTTCCCATCTGCATACCTTTTGTTTCCCTTTCTTATCTAATTGCCCTGGCTAGAACATCCAGTACAATGTTAAATATTTATAATTGCATGTCTTCTAATGGATTCAACTTGTTACCATTATAACATGTTTGTCTTTGTTCTCGTCACAATTTTTGTCTTAACATCTATTTTGTCTGATATTAGTATAGCCACTTGAGCTCTCCTTTGGTTACTGTTCTCATGGAATATGTTTTTCCATCCATTTACTTTCAATGAATGTCCCTGAATCTAAAGTGTCTCTTGTAGAATAACATGTAAGTGTATCTTATTTTTTAATCCATTTTACATATCTGATTTTTAATAGCAGGGTTCAATCAAATTGCATTTAACATAATTTTTATAAGGTAGCATTTACTCTGGACAAATCTCATGATTTATTATTGCTGCTGTTGTTTTATTGTTACCATTTTTTAAAATAATTCCAAATGCCCCAGAACATGTTTACCACAGTTGTTATCCACCAACTCAGCCAGCCTTGATGTTCAACATTTGCCTCTGATTATTTTCTACAAACTACCCAAGGAAGAAAATTTTTCACAATGGTCAAACTTGGCCTTGGGAGTGGAGTCTTTCAGAGAATACCCAACAAGTCAAATATTGACAATTATCTGAGAAAGAAGCTTTGAAGGAGTTTCAACCTCATTCTGCCTCTTCCGTCATTATCAGGACCCTGGTTTTCACCATCATTACATGCTGTTGGTTTTCATGGCTACTATGGAGTTGGGGAGAGGTTGAACAAAAATAGGGCAAGTTTAAACATAACAAAGCTTTTAATAAATGTTCCCCAGATTGCTACAAGTATTTGGTTAAGTTTTAGAGTTCTGAAAAGTGTTTATTCTGTCCATTTCTTTCCAGTTTCCTTATTTCTTTTGTGGAAGAGTTAATGTTAGAAGTTTTTCACTCCAGTATTTTCTCTGATATTACCCTACTCTAAGATGTTTTAATTGAACACTCCCTAACCTTTAGAAAAGTGAATATCTAAAGTGTCCAGGAAATATTACCCTGAAACTTAATTGACTTTTCAGAAACCTTCTGCTGCTCAATTTGACAAGCAAGAGGAATGATATTGTTTTTGCATGTTATTCATATAAAAATATAATCCAGAACATGTTCCCCCTCTACTCAAAATCCTCCAGTGTTTCCTCATCTCACTCAAAATAAAAGTAATCATTTCACCTCCAACAACCTGCACAGTGTTTGACATGTAGTAGTACATTGTGGAATGAATGAATAAATGAAGGAGTAAAATCCACAAGATCTAAAACTAGCAACTTAAATCTAGGAACTATGTATTTTTAAAATTTGTTTCTTCTGTTTTTTTTTCCTTTTCTTTTAGTTCTCTCTTAATCTGAATGAAAACTATTCTCATTAAAAAAGCCTTTGTAGCTATAGTGGTTTCTTTGCCAATCCTTAAAATGATACTCATTCTCCCATATTAGGGTCTTTATATCAACTCTTCCTTCTGCCTCAAATGTCTATGCGGCTCACTCAGTCACTTTCTCCAAATTTTTTCCAATGTTACTTTAACGAAGCTTGTCTTCATCATTCAGTTTTAATCTACTCTCCTAGGACTCCCATTTCTCTTCACAATGTTTTTTTTATATCACTTGTTGCTTTCTAATATACTATTTCATTTTCAAATTTGTTTGGTTTAGTGTTTATTGTTTGCTCCCTTCCCTCCTGCACCATCTCTCCACACACTTTAAATTGGATGTTAGTCAAAATAGGGATTTTTGATTATTTATTGATATATCCTAAGCACCTAAAACACTGTCTTAATATTGTATCTGTTTTATGGGCATAGAAAGCAGTGTCTAGTATAGATTCTGATATTAGAGTAAGTGTTTAGCAATTTTTCCTTGAATGACATAATATAATGTTCCATTTCCAACCCTTTATTTATCCGGATTTTCAGGTAAATGAAAACGATAATTCTCTGAGAAAGAAGCATTTGAGCACTAATGTCTAATTTTATTTAAATTAATTTATTAGATTACTGATCTCCAGATAGTCTAGGTATATATATATATATATATATATATATATATATATATATATATATACAAATTTTTTTTCATGGAATAGGTAAAATGGTCTGCATGCCTTTCAGAACACAGAAGATTGACTGTAATTTAATTTTTGTGGTATTTGAAAAGGTATAGAGAAAAGAATGGGAATAAGAATCAGAATACTTGGTTGTTGCAATGATTTAGTCTCTTTTTTTAATTTTGTTTTATTACTTAAAGTATTACAAAGAGTATTACATATGTCTCCTTTTCCCCCCCTTGACATTCCCCTGGCCTCCCCTACCCCCCAGTGTCTTGTGTCCATTGGTTATGCTTATATTCATGCATATAAGTCTTTCAGTTGATCTCTTCCCCGCCCCCCCCCTCCCCCCATCTCTTAACTGTGTGAGCATGGACATTCTGATTACTCTTCTGAGCCTCAGTTTCATCATTTATAAAATGATAATAATATCTGTCCTTCAGTTCCTACATTTTTGTGAGATTCAAAGAATATAATGTATGGGCATACTATCTATAAGTTGTAAAGCTACTTACAAATGCAAGGTGAAGATGATACAACATTTATTATTTGGAAAGACATATGAACTGATTCCTAACAGTGGACATTTAGGGAACAGAGACAGAGTGTACTCAATGTGAGAATGGCCAAGTCTGAATAACATTAGCTTTGCCTGTGATTAGTTGAAGATAATTTTATGTTCCTGATGTTGAAGTGGGCCTTTTCAAAACAGCAATTTTACAAGTCTCCTTTCCCTGGATTACTAAGAATGATTGATGTGTGAGCTGTTTGGGAGCCAAGGATGACTCGTGTTTTCCAGGGAAATCTCTTGTATCCTTGCTGCTGAAAATGTATTTCAAAATGCATAGACACTCAGTTACCTAGGGATACTTGAGAAAGTGATGTCAGTTGATATTCCTGAAGTTGGCCAGGGTGTTTGTTTTTGTTGTTTTTCATTAAGGAAAGCCTAGCAACATGTACCTTTGAGTTCTCCTGACCTTCCAAATCACAAACACAAAGGACTTATTTATTTACTTTTCTTGGTTCCTACTTTATAGAGGAATTTTAAGATTAATGAGAGACTTCTAATTTTGTCAGTATCCATTCTTTTATTTATAATTTAGTTGATAACATTTTTGGTGCAAATTCTTTTAGGGAACTCAAATGTATGGCAGGAAAATACATAATCTATATGGCAAATGGATGGTATGAATGGACCTTTCTCGATGGATGCAGTCTCCCTGACTTCTTATTCTTTGACTAGAGGCCCAGTGCACAAAATTCATGCATGGGGGGGGTTGAGTGGCCAGATTATTATGACCACCTGACATTTGTAGGCAAATTAGCCTTACACTGCATCGTATGGGATATGGAAGCCGAAGGCTTGTTCAAACACCTTTGCTGTCTGCAGTTACCAAGATAAAACATCTCCAATTCGCACAGGAACACAAGGATTGGGCAGTTGAGCATTGGAAAAAAATCATGTGGTACGATGAATCATGTTTCCAGTTGTATCATGCAAATGGCAGAGTGAGAATTTGGCGGAAACAGCATGAAAGCATGCACCCCACATGCATGAGTACAACCCTTCAAGCTGGTGGGGGCGGTGTTATGGTTTGGGGCATGCTTTCCTGGCATGATTTGGACCCTTTAATTCGTGTGGAACAATGTCTAAATAGCACAACATACCTAAGTATCATTGCTGACCAGGATCATCCTGTCATGTTGATGGCGTATCCCAATGGAGATGGCTTCTTCCAACAAGACAATGCACCATGCCCCAGTGCTCGTATTGTGCAGGAGTGGTTTCAAGAACATGAGGAAGACTTTACCTTGCTTAGGTGGCCCCACAATCACCAGATCTCAATCCAATTGAGCATTTGTGGGATGAAGTTAAAAGAGCCATCAGGCAGCTGGTTCCACAACCATCAAATCTCATAGAACTGGACAGTGCTATTCATCAGGCATGGTGTCAGATTCCTTGCATCACCTTTCAGTATCTCCTGGAGTCAATGCCAAGAATCGCCTCAGTATTGAAGGCAAAAGGTGGCCCAACGAAATACTGATGGGGTGGTCATAATAATCTGTCCACTCATGATCAAATATATCCCAAGTTCAAAGGCTGTTAAATCGTGTTGTTTACTCAGATCTTCAGAAAAAAATCACTTCTACTGTCGTGGTAAACAACCTGCTTCCCTATTTATAATGGTCTGGCCCTCTAGCAACTTCAGTGCGAAATTATAGCTAATTTGCCTACAAATGTCAGGTGATCATAATAACCTGGCCTCTCAGTGTATATCTTCTCTTAGGTCTTATTTTTTTAAGTCCTCACCCAAGGATATGTTGGTTTTTTAATTGATTTTTAGAGAGTGAGGAAGGGGGAGGGAGAAACATTGATGTGAGAAAAAAAATTAATGGGTTGTCTCCCAGATGTGCCCCAAACAAGGATAAAACACATAACCTAGATATGTGCCCTGATTGTGAATCAAACCTGCAACCTTTTTGGTGTACAGGACAATGCTCCTAACAACTGAGCCAACAAGTCGGGCTCCTAAGTCCTATTTTGTTTTAATTTAAATTCTTTGTTGTTTAAAGCATTACATAAGTCTTTTTTCCTGATTGACCTCTCCCAGGCCCCTCTCACCCTCAAGCACATGCCCTCACACCCCTACAGACTATGTCCATTGGATATGCTCATGTGCATGCATACAAGTCTTTTGGTTGATCTCTCACCCCTTTCCCCGACATCCCATCCCATGACATTCATCTTAGGTTGGACAGTTTGTTGGATACTTCCATGTCTTTGGCTGTATGTTTGTTCATCAGGTTATGTTGTTCATTATATTCCCCAAATGAGTGAGATCATGTAATATTTATGTTTCTTCAACAGGCTTATTTTGCTTAACATAATGCTGTCAAGGTCCATTCATGCTGTTGCAAATGGTTACAGTTCCTTCTTTTTTACAGCAGCATAGTATTCCATTCTGTAGATGTACCACAGTTTTTTAATTCACACATCTGCTGATGGGCACTTAGGCTGCTTCCAAATCTTAGCTATTGCAAATTGTGCTGCTATGAACTTAGGGGTATATATATCCTTTCTGATTGGTGTTTCTAATTCTTGGGATATATTCCCAGAAGTGATAGTACCGGGTCAAATGGGAGTTCCATTTTTCAATTTTTGAGGAAACTCTATACTGTTTTCCAATGGCTGCACCAGTCTGCATTCGCACCAGCAGTGTACAAGGGTTCCTATTTCTCCACATTCTTGCCAGCACATGCCGTTTGTTGATGATAGCCATTCTGACAGGTGTGAGATGGTACCTCATTGACATTTTGATTTACATCTCTCTGATGATTAGTGACATTGAGCATGTTTTCATATATCTCTTGGCTTTCTGTATGTCCTCTTTCAAAAAGTGTCTATTTAGGTCCTTTACCCATTTTTTTATTAAATTGTTGACCTACCTTTTGTTAAGTTGTATGAGGTCCCTGTTCATTTTTGAGATTAAACCCTTATCAGGGATAACATTAGCAAATATGTTCTCCCATGCAGTGGGCTCTCTTGTTGTATTTTTTGATAGTTTCTTTTGCTGTGCAGAAGCTTTTTATTTTGATGTAGTCTCATTTATTTTCTTTTGTTTCCATTGTCCTAGGAACTGTATCAGTAAGATATTGCTACAACATATGTCTTATATTTTGCTGCCTATGGAGTCTTCTAAGATTTTTACAGTTTTCTGTTTTATGTTTAAGTCCTTTATCCATTTTGAGTTTATTTTATTTTATTTTTTATCTTTAATTTCTTTATTGGTTAAGGTATTACAAGTGTGTCCTCATCCCCCATTAACCCCCAGCCTCCCCCCACCACTCATGCTTTCATCTCCCTGTTGTCCATGACCATTGGTTTGGCTTATATGCACGCATACACGCATACACATCCTTTGGTTGATCTCTTCCCCTTACCCCCACCCTCCCCTACTTTTCCTCTGGGGATTGATAGTCTGATCGCTGTTTCTCTGTCTTTGGATCTGTTCCTGTTCATCCGTCTATGTTGTTCTCTATATTCCACAAATGAGTGAGATCATGTGGTATTTATCTTTCTCTGACTGGCTTATTTCACTTAGCATAATGCTCTGCAGTTCCATCCATGCTGTTGCAAATGGTAAGAATTCCTTCTTTTTTACAGCAGCATAGTATTCCATTGTGTAGATGTACCACAATTTTTTAATCCACTCATCTGCTGATGGGCACTTAGGCTGTTTCCAAATCTTAGCTATGGTAAATTGTGCTGCTTTGAACATAGGGGTGCATATATCCTTTCTGATTGGTGTTTCTGGTTGGGACAACACAAAAAGAAACAACATCTGCATAACAGGGGTGCCAGACGGAGAGGAAACTGAGCAAAGAATAGAAAACCTGTTTGAAAAAATAATGACAGAAAATTTCCCTGATATAGGGAAGAAACAACTCACACAAATCCAAGAGGCTCACAGAGTCCCAAACAAAATGAATCCCAAAAGACCAACGCCAAGGCACATTATAATTAAATTGGCAAACACCAATGACAAAGCAAGAATCTTAAAAGTAGCCATAGAGAGACAGAAAGTTACCTACAAAGGATCCCCCATCAGACTAGCGACTGATTTCTCAACAGAAACACATCAGGCAAGAAGGGAATGGAATGAAATATACAAAGTCATGCAAAGGAAGGGTCTGAATCCAAGAATACTGTACCCAGCAAGGCTATCAATCAAAATTGAGGGTGAAATCAGGAGCTTCACAGACAAAAAAGGACTACGAGAGTTTATAACCACCAAACCAGCAATGCAAGAAATGCTAAAGGGTCTGCTGTAAAAAGAAAAAAATAGGAAACGAAGAAGGAACACAGGGGTAAAGAATAAAAATGGCGACAAACAAGTATCTATCAATAATAACTTTAAATGTAAATGGATTAAATGCCCTAATCAAAAGACATAGGGTAACTGAGTGGATAAGAAAACATGACCCATATATCTGCTGTCTACATGAAACCCACCTCAGAAAAAACGACGCACACAGACTGATGGTGAAGGGATGGAAAAAGGTTTTTCAGGCGAATGGAAATGAAAAAAAAGCTGGGGTAGCAATACTTATATCTGACAAATTAGATCTCAAAGTGAAGGACATAAAAAGAGATAAGGAAGGCCACTTCATTTTGAGTTTATTTTTATGTATGGTGTAAGTTGGTGCTCTAGTTTCATATTTTGCATGCACCTGTCCAATTTTCCCAACCCTATTTATTGAAGAGACTGTCTTGAATCCACTGTATTATCTTCCCTCCTTTGTCATATATTAATTGAGCATAATGGTTTGGGTCAATTTCTGGGTTCTCTGTTCTGTTCTATTCGTCTATATGTCTGTTCTTGTGCCAGGACCAGGCAGTTTTGAGAAGAGTGGCTTTGTAATATAGATTGATATCTGGTATTGTGATCCCTCCTACTTTTGTCCTCTTTCTCAAGACTCCTGCAGCTATTTGTGTGTGTGGGTTTTTTTGTTTGTTTCTTTTTTTTATTCCAGATGAATTTTTGGAGAGTTCCTTCTAGGTCTGTGAAATATGCCATTGGTAATTTAATGTAGATTGCATTGAATCCATAGATTGCTTTGGGTAGTATGGACATTTTAATGATGTTGATTCTACCAATCCATGAACATGGTATATTCTTCCATTTGTTTATGTGTTCCTCTATTTCTTTTTTCAATATCCAGTAGTTTTCTGAGTACAGGTCTTTTACCTCTTAAGTTTATACCTAGGTATCTTACTTTTTTATTCCAATGGTAAATGGAATTGTTTTTTTTTTCTTCAAATATATTTTATTGGTTTTTTACAGAGAGGAAGGGAGAGAGATAGAGAGCTAGAAACATCGATAAGAGAGAAACATCGACCAGCCGCCCCCTGCACACCCCCCACTGGGGATGTGCCCGCAACCCAGGCACACGCCCCTGACCGGAATCGAACCTGGGACCCCTGAGTCCGCAGGCCGACGCTCCATCCACTGAGCCAAACCGGCCCCGGCGGAATTGTTTTTTCTTAGTTTCTCTTTCTATGAGTTCATTATTGGTCTATAAAAAAGTCATATATTTCTGGGTTTTAATTTTTTATCCTGCTATATTGCAGAATTCATTTATTTTATTTTTATTTTTTATATATTATTAATTTTTTACAGAGAAGAAGGGAGAGGGATAGAGAGTTAGAAACATCGATGAGAGAGAAACATCAATTAGCTGCCTCCTGCACACTCCCTACTGGATATGTGCCTGCAACCAAGGTACATGCACTTTATGGGAATCTAACCCAGGACTCTTCAGTCTGCTGGCCGACACTCTATCCACTGAGCCAAACCGGTTAGGGTTGCAGAATTCATTTATAAAGTCTACTTGTTTTTTGTGGAGTCTTTAGGGTTTTCTATGTACAATATCATGTCATCTGCGAATAATGACAGTTTTACTTCTTTACCAATTTGGATGCCTTTTATTTCTTCTTTTTGTCTAATCGTTATAGCTAGCACTTTCATTACTATGTTGAACAGGAGTGGTGAAAGTGTTCATCCCTGTCATGATCCTGTTCTTTGGGAAAATGATTTTAATTTTGCCCATTGAGTATGATGTTGGCTGTAGGTTTGTCATATAGGGCTTTTATTATGTTAAGGTATGATCCCTCTATTCCCACTTTGCTGAGAGTATTTATCAAGAAAGGGTGTTGGATTTTGTCAAATGCTTTTTCTGCATCACTTGATAGGATTATGTGATTTTTGCCTCTCAATTTGTTTATGTGATGTATCACATTTATTGATATGCATATATTGTACCACCCTTGCATTCCAGGAATAAATCCCACTTGGTCCTGGTATGATCTTTCTAATGTAATGCTGGATCTAATTTGCTAGAATTTTTTTGAGGATTTTAGCATCTATGTTCATCAGGAATATTGGCCTGTGATTTTCTTTCTTTGTATGGTCTTTATCTGGGGTTGGGATTAGCATAATTTTGGCTTCATAGAAAGAGCTTAGAAGTGTGCCTTCCTCTTGCATTTTTTGGAATAGTCTGAGATGCATAAGTTTTAGTTCTTGGTAAAAATCCCCTGTGAATGTTTGGTAAAAATCCCCTGTGATTCTGTCTGGTACAGGGCTTTTGTTTGCTGGAAGTTTGTTCATTAATGTTTCAATTTCCTCCATAGTTATTGGCCTATTCAGTTTTTCTTATTCTTACTGATTGAGTTTTGGAAACTTATATTTTTCTAGTAATATTTCCATTTCATCTAGGTTGTCCAGTTTGTTGGAATAGAGTTTTTCGTAGTATTTTTTTTTTTTTTACAATTCTTTGTATGTCTCTGAATTTGGTTATTTCACTTCGTACATTTCTGATTTGTCTCTTTGTTTCTTGGTGAGCCTGGCTTGAGGTTCATCAGTCTTGTTTAACCTTTGAAAGAACAGTTTTATTGATATTTATATTGTGTTTTGTTTGTTTGTTTGTTTGGTCTCTATGTCATTTATGTCCGCTCTGATCTTTATTATTTCCTCCTTCTGCTTACTCTGAGCTTTTCTTGTTGCTCTCTATATAATTCTTTAAGTTGTCAGGTTAGATAATTTATTACCTTTTTTTTTCCAGTAGGCCTGCAGAGCTATGAACTTTCTTCTCAGGACTGCTTTCACTATGTCCCTTAGATTTTGGATTGTTTTGTTTTCATTTTCATTTGTTTCCAGGATGCTTTTTATTTCTTCTTTGATCTCTTTGGTAACCCAATCATTGTATAAGAGCGTGTGATTTAGCCTCCAAGTGTTTGGGTTTTTTCATTGTTTTTATTGCAGTTTATTTCTAATATTATGCCATTGTGATCTGAGAAAATGCTTGATATGATTTCTTCCTTCTTGAGTTTGAAGAGACGTTGCCTGTGTCCTAATATGTAGTCTATCTTTGAAAATGTTCTGTGTGGACTTGAGAAGAATGCATATTCTGTAGCATTGGGATGAAATGTTCTGAAGATGTCAATTAGTTCCATCTGATCTAGTGATTCATTAGGATTGATGTTTCTTTGCTGATTTTTTGTTTAGAGGATTTATCCAGTGATGTCAATGTTGTATTAAAGTCCCCTGCTATGATTGTATTGCTGTTGATCTCTCCTTTGATATCTTCCAGAAGTTTTTTTTGTTGTTGTTTGTTTGTTTATGTATTTAGGTGCTCCTATATTGGGTGCATATATGTCTACCAGACTTATATCCTCTTGTTAAATTGCTCCCTTTAGTATTATGAAGTGGCCCTCCTTATCTATTATTATGGCCTTCACTTTGAGGTCTATTTTGTCAGATATAAGTATTGCTACCCCAGCTATTTTCTCATTTCCATTTCCCTGAAATTTTTTTTCCCATCCCTTCATTATCAGTCTGCGTGAGTCCTTTGTTTTGAGGTAGGTCTCTTGTAGACAGAAAATATATGGTTCATGTTTTCTCATCCATTCAGCTACCTTATGTCTTTTGATTGGAGCATTTAATCCTTTTATGTTTAAGGTTATTATTGATAGGTACTTGTTTGTCACCATTTTTATTCTTTATGCCTGTGTTCCTTCTTCCCTTTCTATTTATTCTTTTTAAACAGTCCCTTTAGCATTTCTTGCACTGCTGGTGTGGTGGTAATACACTCCCTTAGTCCTTCTTTGTCTGTGAAGCTCCTGATTTCACCTTCAATTTTGAATGATAGCCTTGCTGGGTATAGGATTCTTGGATTTAGTCCCTTGCTTTGCATCACTTTGTATATTTCATTCCACTCCCTTCTGGCCTGATGTGTTTCTGTTGAGAAATCAGTTGGTATTCTAATGGTAACTTTCTGTTTCTTTCTGGCAGCCTTTAAGGTTCTTACTTTGTCTTTGATGTTTGCCAGTTTAATTATGATGTGTCTTGGTGTTGGTCTTTTTGAGTTCATCTTGTTTGGAACTATGTGTGCTTCTTGGACTTGGCTCTTTTCTTCCCAACATCAGGGAAGTTTTGTATCATTATTTCTTCAAACTGGTTTTTTATTCCTTGCTCCACTTCCTCTTCTTCTGGCTCCCCTATTATGCAGATGTTGTTCTGTTTCATGTTGTCCCAATGCTCCCTTAGGCCCTCCTACTTTTGTCATTTAGTTTCCAGTTGCTGCTGTGCTTAGCTGGTTTTTCTACCTTGTCTTCTAACTTGCTGATGATGTCCTCAGCTTATTCTAGTCTACTGTTGAAACTTTCCATTGTGTTATTTATTGAAGCTATGTTGTTCTTTATTTCCTCCTGATTCTTACACATGTTTTTGACTTTGTCTTCCATCGTCTTCAGCATCCTTATAGCCATTCCTCTAAATTATTTCTCTGACAAATTGCTTGCCTCCATTTCGTTCATTTCCTTTTTTGATGATTCCTCCTCTTTTTTGAATGTGTGTTGTTTCTTTGTCTCCCCATTTTGCTCTTCCTTTGTGATTGTTTCTATGTATTAGTTCAAACTGCTATGCCTCCCAGATTTTTTGAGTTTGCCTTATATAGTAGGTGTTTTGTGATTGCACCCAGTGGTGCAATCTCTCCAGTTTTCTGGGCAGGGTAATCTAGGAATGCCCTCTACATGAGATATTTGTGTTCTCTTGGTGTAGTTTGGTCCTGAGTGTTAGTGTCCTGTTCATGGATAGACTGTGTGGATCTGTGGCTCGCTCTCTATCACATTGACCAAACAGCACAAAATAAATCTTGACAATACATGACACAAAGGGAACAAAACACCAATATACTCACAACACCAATAACTCCAATATAAGCGACCACCAGAAAAAACAGAATTAGAAGAGAGAAAAGAGAGCAAAAATGATATCAAGAAAAGAAAAAGGTATATAAGAGATAAAAGAAAAAGAAGAAACAAAATAATATATGCAGAGAAAATACCACAAAACAGATAAATTAAAAAATGCAAACAACTAACACCCAGAAAAAGGGGGGCACAGAATCTGTAGAGGCATAGCTTATATACAGAAAGTAAGTTTAAGGAATTGAATGAATAGGGGGAGGACCTCAGTTCAGTATAGAGGAGGTAGAATGAGAATGAGTGGATAAGAAGAAAACAAATTTTTAAAAACGCTTAAGAAATTAAAAATAAATAAATAAAATTTAAAAATAAGATAAAATAAAATAACACTAAAAATTAAATAGAATGAAAAAAATAATGTGAAAAAATAAGAAAGAAAATTTTTAAATAAAAAATACTAATGAAAATAATAAAATTAAATTAAAAAATAAAGTGTTGTTCATTTCAGCTGAGTTTTAATGTTCCATGGGGACTGGTTTAAGAGCCCAATCTTCTGTTCTTTCTGTCACTTCTTAGTTTCCTGTTAGGTAGTCAGCACTATGTTGAAGTTCCAAGTGATCCACCTATCCTCTGTTTGTGTCTATCTCCACAGCCTTGACTGCAAGCAGGTGGGACCAATCTGCCCACTTTGCCTCTCTGCCTCCTGTCAATCTTTATCTCTCAAGCTTCTGTTTCTGACAGGACTATAGGTAAGGAGGGTGCTGTGTCACTTTCTGGGACTGAACAACCTCTCTTCAACCCAGTCCCTGAAGGCTCTTTGGGGCTATTCACTTGTACAACTCAGAGTACAGTCTGGGTGTGGCTGCATTACTTGCTTGAGGCTTCTGGGAGGGGATGGCTCTTCAGGAGAAAAATGGGTGCTTAGTTCCAGAGGGTCAGAAATGTCTCAGTGCCAGATTCCTGGTCACCTCTCCCTGACCTGCTCTCCTCCATAGCCTCTCCCCAGACTCCACAAGTCTGCATCTCCACCTGCACCTCAGCCACGGGTGAGTTTTTGTATTTGAAAGGTCCTATGGACTGGGTTTAGTAAATAAAAGCAAAGACAGAGCAGAGGCAAAACAACCATGCGACTGCTGGTTTCTCTCCCCCAGGCCGTGCAGCTCGAGCAATTCTTCAAACCACCCCTCTGGGCTCAATCTCTCATGGCTGTGGACTGAGATCTAGAATCCCCTCCTGCCAGCAGCCCTGTGGACTTCCTTTCCACAATCAGATGTTACACCTGTCCCCAAGAGATGTGGACTTGGTGCAGCATATGTTCCTTCTGTCCCTCTCGGCTCCGTGGTCTCGTGACACTCTCCAGCCCAGATCCCCGATCCTACCATTCTCCAGGTGTCTTCTGCCCTATCTGGCTACAAATTGTCTCATCAGCTGTATCTACTTTGCCAACTCTGTGTGGATGTTATTCAATTTAGATGTTTCTTCTATCTGCTTCAGGATAAGGCTAGAGACACATCTGCCTATTTGGCTGCCATTTTTCCCTCTTTGTGAGTGTTCTTAGGTCCTATTTTTAAAAAAACTTGACCATTTACTCCTTCCTATTTCTCTTTTTCTTTCAATATTTAGTTAATGCCTACCAGAATCAGATATTCTATTAGTTGTTTTGCACACATTATTTCATTTAAATGTTCCTGCAGATCTATGAGTTGTTTTTTTAAATTAATAAATCTTTATTGTTCAGATTATTACAGATGTTCCTCTTTTTTCCCCCCATAGCTCCCCTCCACCTGGTTCCCACCCCATCCCATGCCCTTACCCCCATCCCATGCCCTTACCCCCAGCCACTGTCCTCATCCATAGGTGTAAGATTTTTGTCCAGTCTCTTCCCGCACCCCCCACACCTCCTTCCCCCCAAGAATTGTCAGTCCACTTCCTTTCTATGCCCTTGCTTCTATTATATTCACCAGTTTATTCTGACTTAATTTTTAGGTTCACTTGTTGATAGATATTTATTTGTTGTCACTTTGTTGTTCATAATTTTATCTTTACCTTTTTCTTCTTCCTCTTCTTAAAGAATATCCTTCAGCATTTCATACAATCTTGGTTTGGTGGTGATGAACTCCTTTAGCTTTTTCTTGTCTGTGAAGCTCTTTATCTGACCTTAAATTCTACATGATAGCTTTGCTGGGTAGAGTAATCTTTGTTGTAGGTTCTTACTATTCACCGCTTTGAATATTTTTTGCCACTTCCTTCTGGCCTGCATGGTTTCTGTTGAGAAATCAGCTGACAGTCGTATGGGTACTCCCTTGTAGGTAACTAACTGTTTTTCTCTTGCTGCTTTTAAGATTCTCTCTTTGTCTTTTGCCCTTGGCATTTTAATTATGATGTGTCTTGGTGTGGTCCTCTTTGGATTCCTCTTATTTGGGGTTCTCTTCGATTCCTGGACTTGTAAATCTATTTCTTTCATCAGGTAGGGGAAGTTTTCTGTCATGATTTCTTCTAATAGGCTTTCAGTATCTTGCTCTCTCTCTTCTTCTGGCACCCCGATAATTTGGATGTTGGTACGTTTGCAGTTGTCCCGGAGGCTCCTTACACTATCTTCATATTTTTGGATTCTTTTTTCGTTTTGCTTTTCCGGATGGGTGTTTTTTGCTTCTTTGTGTTTCAAATCTTTGACTTGATTCTTGGGATTCTCTAGTCTGCTGTTGGATCTCTGTATATTATTTTTAATTTCAGTCAGTGTATGTTTAATTTCTGACTGGTCCTTTTCCATTTTTTTGGTATTCTCATTAAGATCCTTGAAGGTCTCACTAAGTTCCTCAGAGGTTCGTAGAAGGTTCTTGAGTTGCCTTATAACTGTGGTTTTGAACTCTATGTCCTCCATTAGTTTGCTTTCCTCCATTTCTTTCATTTGTGACATGTTTCTTTGTATCTGCATTTTTGGCTGACTGCGAGGACCCACTGTGTCTACAGTGGAAGAACTGCTGTGCTGGAGACACCCTTATGGGGTAGGACTTGCTTCAGTGGAGCTTTGGTGCTCACTGAGTCTGCTTCTTGAGTGTGTCCCTTATGGATGTGAGGAGTTTAAATCTGGTATCTGGCCAGGGGTACCCTGGCTTCTGGATCTCCAAGTCAACCACTGTGTGAGTCCACCCAGCAGGAGCTACAGCGATATCAGCAGATATCTCCTCTTTGTTTGGGTTTTGGAGCTCTCTGACCCAGCTGCAGTTTGTTAGGTTATGCTGCAAAAGTGCAAGTGATTTCTTTGTGCTGCTGGGCACAGCTTGGGTGGGGATGTAAATTGAGTGGGGCGGGATCTCAGAGAATAACCAGGGCGGAGCAACAGCAATGGCTGTTGTCAGCAGTCTCCACGACTCCTTGCGTCTCTGCAACTCCACGTCTCTGCATCCCCGAGTCCTGCGCACCCACAGCAAAAATGATCCCTGCGAGCAGCTCTACAAGAAAGCCACCCTCGCTTTCCGACCTGCTGCAAGACAGTCCAGTTTCTCCTCATAGGAGTCTGGGACCCCAGAGTCTCCCCGTAAATGAGTTCAGTGCATTCAAGAGCTTGTATCTCCTTCCAGGTGCAGCCGCCTCACGCGCGCCTCCATACCTCTGTTCTTGGTGCCTCTGCACCGCCTACCCGGTCTCAATGTGCTTTTTTCTTTCCTTCTAGTTGTAGAACTTCCACTCGGCCAGCTTTCCCATGGTTCTGGATGATAGCAGCTTTGTTTTATAGTTGTAGTTTTAATATTGTTGTGGGGGGCAGCACGTACAGGTTTATACCTTATGCCGCCATCTTGGTTCTGAGACTATGAGTTGTTACTTATATTTTATATCAAGCTAAACTGATGTCCAGGGAAGTCAAGTAACTTGCTCCAAGTTACAACTAGTAAGAGGCAGGGCAGGTATTTGAAATCAAAATGTGGAACTATAATGCCTCCTTTTCCCCCTGCTATACTACATTGGCTCCATTCTCTCTATATAGTTTCCACTGATCCTTCTAGCATGTCCAATCTCACTCTTTTGGCCCCTTTGTGGGGCTTTCCTAGAGTCAGAAAAGAAATTTGGCTTCTTAGTGTGCTGCATCCACCACAGTGTGACTGCTTAAGGCAGGGGTCCTCAAACTTTTTAAACAGGGGCCAGTTCACTGTCCCTCAGACCGTTGGAGGGCCGGACTATAGTTTAAAAAAAACTATGAACAAAATCCTATGCACACTGCACATATCTTATTTTGAAGTAAAAAAAAAACAAAATGGGAACAAATACAATATTTGTATTTGCATGTGGCCTGCGGGTCGTAGTTTGAGGACCCCTGGCCTAAGGGAAATTCACTCAAAAGATTCTTTGGAAGAGACTTAGAGAAGGTAGCTATGAGATCATTGCAATGCAGACTCACATCTCTCCTCCTCCAATCAGGAATATTTCCACCCCCAATAAAGATGACAGTGACACTGCAGGCAATGTTGAGCACAACATTTCTTGAAGCTGTCACACATCTCATTAAGTCCTTAGTGAAACCTAGGCTTGGGTTTCTCTTTCTATATACCATTTGTTTTCTTTTCCCCTTTCTTTGTGTTTTCTTCTCATCTCTTTCTTTTTTGCCTCTCCCCCACCTCCACCCTTTCTCCTAGTCCTCTTCTTCCCCTGCATTTTCTCTTCCTACTCTCTTCTTCTTTGTTCACCTTTCTTCCTCCTCCTCCTCCTCCTCTTTCTCCTCTCTCTCTTCCCCACTTCTCCCCTTCATTCTTTCTTACTTTATGTCTGTCTTTAATCTTCTCCAGAGCATACAAGTGTTTTGGTAAGATCTACACTATAATTATCTTGATAAATAAATTTTAAATTTTTAGGAAATCAAATAAGAACAGCACCCAGAATGAGAGCACAAAGTAGCTGTGCATCTGAGCAGCAGATTAAATTTCATTTTCAAAACTTGATCTCAGTGCCTTTTTCTAGAACTATTTGGGAAGAAAAATCTGAATAATTTGATTAAAACTCTTTATTTAAATGTAGTACTTAATAAATCAATAAAATTAAGGATAGTTCTTAAGTGCTACACAATATAGGTTTCACCAGTAATTTCAGCCTTACTCAACTCTTCATGCATTCCAGGTGATTCCAGGAGAATACACACTATTCAAACAGCTCTCATTTACCATGTACCTAAATTTTGCTTCACATACGTTATTTTGAATTATCATGGCTATGCAAAATTGGATGATATGATCCCCATTTTACTAAAGAGAAAACAGATTCAGATAAATTATACTATTTGCCACAACTAGTAAGTCAGATTGCTGGGATTCATAACCCAGTCCCTCTGACTTTTAAGTCTGTGTTCCTGCCACCACACCATACTTTTTTGCCAATTAACAAATACCTAAGAACAGGTAATAGAAGTTTCATAGTTTCTGCTTAATAGTCTCTTAATCTCTCTGCTAAATATTAATTTATTGATAGATTATTGAATTCTCTTCATCACACTCTCCCATCATTTAGATATGAAGAAATTGAGGCTCAAAGGAAAGCAATGACTTGTCCAAAACCTTATGGTGAACCATTGAAATCAAGCCATGACCTACACCTCCTTGCCACATTCCAGAACTCTCCTTCACTTTTTAGTGTTATTGCTGCTTCATGCGTATTTATCTTCCACTAGATTGCAAGCTCCTAAAAGGAAAGAGCTATGATTATCTTTCTCCTCTGCAGACTTCAACACAGGCTGGACTGCTGGGTTTTCAATAGGCATTTCTTTTGTTAATAATAGAGACATTTTCTCTGACCCTATTATAAGAACAGATTCCCCAATTATACCATATGGTGAATAGGCAACCACTTGTTGTGATGCTGACTCTATAAATTTGGAACTAGGATGTGCTAGGAATAGCCCTTTTGGTTTCTTCTCTGAAATAGTATGGAGTCTAACTCCCTTGTTGTGTAGATGGGAATACTGAATCTCAGAGAGAGGAAAGAATTTCTCTCAAGGTCACAGTGACATTTATAACAGACCTTTAACATAATGTATACATTAAAGTAGGCAATACATGCACATGATACAAAATTTTAAAATCACAGAAGGTTAAAGAGTAAAAAAAAATAATTCCACCCTTCCAAACCTCAGACATGCAGTTTTGTTTCTCTGGGGCAACCACTAATGTTTTTTTTGTACCCTTGTAGACATAGTATATGCATTTATAAACATATACAGAAAATATATCAATTTTATTCACAGAACTAGTGTGCTGTATTGTTTTACATCTTGTTTTTCCCCCACTTTACAATGTATCTTGGAGATTGTTCCATCTCAGTATATCTAGAACTGGCTCATTTTTTAATGGATGCATTGTATGTCTGTATCTATTAATGGACATTTATGTTGCAGTCTTCTGCTATTATAAACAATGTTGCATTGCATTTTCTTGTATATATGTCATGTCACACATGTGAAAACGTGCTGGGTCAAAGCAATGCAAATTTTAATTTTGCAACTTTTGCCAAATTGTCCTTCATAAAGGTTGTAAAATGATTATTATGAAAAAATTGGATTTGATAATATTTATAAAAGAAATAGTTACTGTTCATTTTACAAAGGATTATTGTCTTTATCTTACAGAAGTCCTCAACACAATTTCTTTAAATGGTCAATCCCCACTCTACATATAAATGAGAATTTATTTTAAAGAAATGTGATTTATACATTACTGTTCAGGAATGCATCTACTGAATAAAGCATGAGAAGATGGTAATATGTTTATAAAATACAATTGAGTCTATACAAGCTGTGATTTCAATCATATTACCAAAGCCCATAAGTATGCTCAGATGCAAGTTCAAGGAAAGAAGAACAAGAGAATAAGACCCAGCTAGAAAGAAGTAAAACAGAACCAGTGCTGTGCTAGTAAACTGTATCCCTGTCTTCCAGGGGCAGGGAGCAGTGGGGAGCCCTGATATTTGTAGCATTTGCTGATTTTCATGATGTAGATATTCTGATTTCAAGTTACTAATATGATAGCACAGATTGTGAAATTAGGAAGAGATACTAAAAATCTGATTTTATGAGTCACTGCAAGCCAAACTCAGAACCTAAGGGGGAAGAAAGCTTGAGAATATAAAACATGGGTGTGACCATATGTCAAATAACCTTAGCAGAAGTGAGCTGGCTATTTCTCATAGAGTTTTACTTGATGAGATTGGATCCTGTAGTTTTTCTAGAAGGTCTTTCCAAATCTCATCAAAATAACATTATCTGGTGCTTCCCACACTACTCATTTGAATGGCTTCGACCTCACTCATTTCCAAAGGAGTAAAAAAGGGCAAGGGGCATTGTGGACTGTCAAATGCTTTTGCAATGTCAAACATTCATCCTATTAATCTGGTGTCAGCTGAAAAACTCCCTAAGCAGTCAACTCAACTGCAAGTTGCAATATCAGCAGCTCTCACATCAGAAGCAATAGGGGAATGTTGAAAACATCACAGTGCCTACCCTTTACCTCAATAAATTGAATCAGTACTACTGAAAGTGAAACCAAGCATAAGTAGTTTGTAACAGGTCCCCAATGATTCTAACTTATAGCCAAGATGGAGAATTACTGCCCAGCACAACCTGGTTCTGCAATCCAGTCAAATTTTCTTACCACCTCCCCTCCCTTATCTTATGCCAGCCACACTGGCCACCTTGCTATTCCAAGAACACACCAAATTCATTTATAACTTTAAGCCTTTCATTTGCTGTTCCTTCTTTGAGACTATTGCTCCGCTGGCTCTTTAAATGTCTGGTTCATATTATTCAGGCTTAAATGCCACCACATTATAGAATATTTCCCAACTCTACCTAAATTAATTTTCCATTCTATCACAGCACTCTATTTCATTTCTTTAATTGTATGTACCACCATCTGAAAATATCTAATTTATTTTTATAACATTTATTATTTGTTGGTTTCCACCAAAAGATCACCCAACTTGAAGGCAAAGCCTTTGACTGCATTATCCACTGTTGTTTCCCTGGTTTCCTAGAATACTTCCTGAAACATAGAAGATGTGCACTCCAAGCTATCAGAAGATACTTATTAAACATCTGCTATGGCTGCACTCAGTGATAGATTCAAATACTACTAGAACTAATAAGTGAATTTAGTAATGTAGCAGGATACAAAATACATATTCAGAAATGGATTTCATTTTTATACACTAACAATGAACTATGAGAAAGGGAAACGAAAAGACAATTCCACTTACAGTTGCATCAAAAGAAGTAAAATATCTAGGAATAAATTTAATCAAAGAGGTAAAAGACCTGTACTCAGAAAATAGAAATATACAGAAGAAAAAAATTTGAAGATTTAAATAAATGGGAGCATATACTGTACTTACAGATAGGGAAAATTAACATATTTTAATGGCCATACTACCCTAAGTAGTCTTTAGATTCAGTATAACTCGTATCAAAATATCAATGGTCTATTTCAAAGAACAGCCACAGAAATCTTGAGAAAGAAGAACACGTTGTAGGTATCATGCTATCTGATATCAAACTATACTATTACAAGATTATAGTAATCAAATCAGCATGGTACTGGCATCAAAACAAATATATAGATTAATGGAACTGAATAGGGAGCTCAGAAATAAACCCATACCTATATGGTCATTTGCTATTTGAGAAAGGAGGCAAGAATATATTGCGATAAAGACTATTGAATAAATGGTATTGGGAATATTAGAGAGATACATGCAAAAATGAAACTAGGGCCCTAACTGGTTTGGCTCAGTGGATAGAGCGTCAGCCTGTGGACTGAAAGGTCCCAGGTTCGATTCTGATCAAGGGCATGTACCTTGGTTGTTGGCACATCCCCAGTAGGAGGTGTGCAGGAGGCAGCTGATTGATGTTTCTCTCTCATCGATGTTTCTAGCTCTCTATCCCTCTTCCTTCCTCTCTGTGAAAAATCAATAAAAATATATTTTTAAAAAAAGTTTTTGCACAGCAAAGGAAACCATCAAAAAATTAAAAGATAACCTACTGAACTAGAGAATGTATTTGCCAATGATACATCTGATAAGGGGTTAATATCCAAAATTTCTAAAGATCTTATACAACTCTACAGCAAAACAAAGAAACAAACAAACAATCTAATTAAAAAGTAGGCAAAGGACCTGATAGACTCTTCTCCTAAAAGGACATACAGATGGCCAATAGACATATAAAAATATGCTTTAAATCACTAATCATCAGAGAAATGCAAATTAAAACCACAATGAGACATCACCTCACACCCATCAGGATGGATATCATCAATAAATCAACAAACAAGTATTGGTGAGTATGGGGAGAAAAGGGAACCCTTGTGCATAGCTGATGGGAATGCAGACTAGTACAATTACTATGGAAAACAGTATGGAGTATCCTCAACAAATTAAAAATGGAACTGCCTTATGACCCAGCTGTTCTATTTCTTGGGATTTATCTGAAGAAATGCAAAACATGAATTAGAAAAAATATATGCACCCTTTGTTCATAATGGCATTATTTACAATAGCCAAGATATGGAAGCCACGCAATTGCCCATCAATAGATGAGTGGATAAAAAAGCATTGGTACATACATACACAATGGACTATTACTTGGCCATAGAAAAGAATGATATCTTACCATTTGCAACCGCATGGGTGGACCTTGAAGGTATAATGGAAGTGAAATAAGTCAGTCAGATAAAAGACAAATAAAGGGTGTCCCAAATTCACGCAAGAAGTAATTTTGATAGATAACACAGGTTTGTAATTAAAAATTGTAACTTTTTTATTGATTCATAAAGTATACAGTATAGGGTTATGTATGAAATAGCATATCGGTAAATGGCCTCCACAGCTTTGCTGGCACGTACGCACTCTTTTGTTATTGCCTGAGCAGCCGCATTTTCGAAGAAGAATGGTCTGATGATGCCTCCAGCCCAAAATCCGCACCAAACAGTGACACGTTGTGGATGCATTTGTTTCTCAACAATCACTAGGGGATTTTCTGAACCCAAAATGCAACAATTTTGTCGATTATCCAAGCCATCAAGATGAAAATGAGCCTCATCGAAATTCAGCCACATTTATGCAAAACGGTCATGGAAAATTTCAACAAAAGAGTGTGTATGTGCCAGCAAAGCCATGGAGGCCATTTACCCGATATCCTATTCCATACATAACCCTATAGTGTATACTTTATGAATCAATAAAAAATTTACAATTTTTAAATTATAAACCTGTGTTTTCTATCAAAATTACTTCTTGTGTGAATTTTGGGACACCCTTTACCTGAGCTTTTAATTATATGTAGAATCTAAACAAAATAAATGAAGATACAAAATAGAAACACATAATACAATATACAGATAATGTATTATAGAACTGTATACTTGAAACCTATATAATTTTATTAACTAATGCAACTCCAATAAATTCAATAAAAATAAATAAACAAAATAAAAACAGGCTCATAGATATAGAGAACTGACTGATGGTTGCCAAAGGAGGGAGGTTCAGGGATTGGGTGAACAAGGTGAAGGGATTGAGAGGTGCAGATTGGTAATTACAGAATAGTCAAGGAGATGTAAACAACAGCACAGAGTATATAGTCAATAATATTGTAATAACTATGTTGGTGCCATGTGGGTACTAAAAATATTGGGGGAGATACTTTGTAAAGTATACTATTGTCTAGCCAAAATGCTGTACACCTGAAATGAATACAAAATAATACTGAATATAAACTGTAATATAAAAGTATAATAAAAAAACTAGTACAATGCCTGGCCCATAATAGAGGCCAAATAAATTAATATGCAATGGCATTAGTCATACTGAGGTTTGCACTTCTTTTTGGATAAATTATAAAGGATATTTGTGTTTTTAGGTCACCTTGTTTTAGGCCAAGAAGTACTCTGGGACACGGTATGAACTATAGCTAAGGAAACTATCTGAGCTCCAAATTGAAAAAAAGCAATTTTATTCTTTTCCCATTGTATCCTCTCTCATTAACAGGATGGTTAGCTTTCAGAAGTGGAATTTAAAACTCCTCTTGGAGCCCTATTGCATTGGCCATGCAACCATTCCTTCGCAAACTGTGGTCTAGTAGCTAATATTTTCCTTGAAAGTAGAGATTCCTCAAAGAAGTCAAGTACTCCTGACTTGACCTTATTTCAGTAATCAATGTAATGGGTTGAGGTTTGCAGCAGCACTAGTACTGTAAAGAAGCCCCAGTTC
The DNA here is from genome assembly GCF_000147115.1 of Myotis lucifugus. Classification (NCBI taxonomy): domain Eukaryota; kingdom Metazoa; phylum Chordata; class Mammalia; order Chiroptera; family Vespertilionidae; genus Myotis; species Myotis lucifugus. Next base: position 17,463,055 of record NW_005871052.1, on the reverse strand, counting down.
TAGAACACCCATGGCACTGGAAACAAACTCACTGGATACAGAGCCTGAACTCTTGGGACTAATACCCATTAATAAACTGAATGACACTTGTAACACCATCCTTTCTGTGTACACATTACAATCATCAGTGTGAAGCAAAATAAAAAAGCTGCTAGCAAAGTAAGTTCTATTTATATGCATAAAATTCTGTTATAATAGAAAGAGTACTGGCTTAAAAGACTTAGATTTTCCCATCTGTTAAATGAAAGTAATGATAGTACCTACCTCAAAAAACTACTGAGGTGCTCCATTTAAATAATATATTTAAATTCCCTAATACAAGCCTCATTCATAATAGATAGGTTTACTTATCCTTTGGGGGTCCTCCAATTCAGTATTTTAGTGTTCTTCAGGCAAGTCAAGACCTCTCCAGAACTCATCCTTGTAATGCAAGGGTTGTTTGTACTGGTGCGATTTTTTTTAACCCCGAAATTTTGGATTCCTTTGACAAAGGCAATGAAAGGAGGGAAGGGAAGGGATGGAAAGGGGAGGTGAGGGGAGGGATGGAAAAGGAAATTTTTGCTGAACTGGTTATTATTGACACTCCTATATGAAATAATCTATTATAATAGCCTATTATAATAACCTATTATAATAGTGCGCAAAATTGCATGAGACCCAGACCCGCAGGAAATCATGCGAGACCCAGGACCCCCAAGTCCCACCAGTGCTGCGGGACTTCCCTGAGTCCCGGGGCACCGTGGGACCCAGAGTCAAGTCCCTGCCCACCCAGGCACAACTCGCTGCGCATGCAGCCTCCTGGTGACCGGTCGTTGGTCGTTACGGCATTACGACCACTGGGTTTTTATTATATAGATATTTTCTGTGCCTGATCTATGCATTTTAGGCTAAGTGAAGGGAGAGGAAATCCAAGCTGTAAATTTGTGGCCATTTTTTTATGCTATCAAATAGCTATTAATCTTCAATTTCTCTTCCTTTCCCTACCACAGACAATCTTCCTCTGCCAAAAGAATCATCCCTAAAATCCCAGTCTGTCTAATAAACTAAAGAAGTACAGCAGTAAATGAGAGAAAAACAACCAGGACTTGGAGAAAGTATGGGGTGGAGGGAAGGGATGCTGAAGCTCAGGCTGGGACAGGGCTGGAGAAGTTCTCTGTGTTTTAGAGCAACAGGGTAGGCATCTCGTCTATTTCTGCAGGTGACTCTATGCTTGTGGATCTACCTGTTCCTCTTGTGTATTCATTCAGTCAATTTTTTAATGAGGCCCTACTGAGTGCCAGGCCTGTACTATGAGCAAAGAGGAAAAGTATAGAATGAAATGTTTGTTTGTTTTTTCCCAGAGAGATATGAATTTTATTCTATTATTTTAACTTAAATTTTATTTTTGAAACTATTACACATGTCCCCACTTCTTCTCCCTTTGCCCACCACCACCTAGCCCCTGCCCTCCCTTACCTCTGGCCATCACAGCACTGTTGTCTGTGTCTATGGGTTATACACATATGTTCTTTGGCTAATCCCTTCACCTTCTTTCATCCAGTCCCCCCTACCCCAGCCCCACCCCTCTGACAGCTAACAGAATGTTCCATGTATCTGTACCTTTGATTTTGTTTTGTTCTTCAGTTTATTTTGTTCATTAGATAACCACATATAAGGTAGATCATATGGTATTTGTCTTTCTATGACTGGATTATTTGGCTTAGCATAATATTCTCCAGGTCCATCCATGCTATCACAAAAGATAAGAGTTCCTTATTTTTTATAGCTGCATAGTATCCCATTGTATAAATGTGCCACAGCTTTTTTATCCACTCATCTATTGATAGGCACTTGGGCTATTTCCAGATCTTGGCTATTGTAAATAACACTGCAATGAATATAGGGGTGAATATATTCTTTTGGAATTAGTGTTTTGGGATTCTTAGGATATCTTTCCAGAAATGTGATAGCTGGGTCCAAAGGCAATTCCATTTTTAATTTTTTGTGTAAACTCCAGTCTGCATTCCCACCAACAGTGCACAAGGGTTCCCTTTAAGAGTTGGCTTAATAGACATATGAAAAACGCTAAATGTCTCTAATCATCAGAGAGATGCAAATTAAAACCACAATGAGATATCACTTCACACCTTCCAGAATGGTTACCATCAATAAACCAACGAACAAGTGCTGGTGAAGATGTCGAGAATAAAATACGTGGTTTTTTTTTTTGAGTGAACCTCCATGTCTTTCTTTGAGTAGCAGTGATCCTGAGGATCTCTGTGTTTGTGTTTGTGTTTGTGTATGTATGTTTCTTTGTATCTATGACAATTCAAGGTGTGCATGACAGTGATCATTTCTCTTGTTTTGGCTTCAGAGGACTTCCTTTCACTTGCTGTGATTCACTTCACAAAGAATGAGCCTATCTGTTTGATTTTTATAATCTACAGAATTGGGGGTATGATCACTAGCAATTTAAAAACAAATAGAAATCCTATATAAATGCTCTTTTGTAAAAGTTTTACCTATATTTTTATTGTAAAAAATAACATGTTGCCAGCCAGTGTGACCTATGAACCAGGAGGTCATGGTTCGATTCCAGGTCAGGGCACATGCCTGGGTTGCAGGCTCAATCCCGAGTGTTGGGCATGCAGGAGGCAGAAGATCAATGATTCTCTCTCACCATTGATGTTCCTATCTCTCTTATCCTCTCCCTTCCTCTATGAAATCAAGAAAAATATAAACAAAAAGAAAAAAAATAATGTTATTAGTTCAAGCATGATTTCAGGAGTCAGGAAGAGGAAAAGTGACAATTTCCACCAATGATCATTTTTTCATGGGCATTACTGGCTTTTAGTAAAGGTTAATACATAGATCATCTTATTGAACATACCAGTCAGTAGTCCTGATAAAGCAGATGTCATCAGGACCTGAATTGTTCATCCCTATGAAAACAAACAGAATAGCATTGAATTAAACCAGTCTGGTTTAATAGATTCTGTGTGATCAAATTGTTTAGGGCCATTCTCTGTCCACTTCTTTCATGTGGCAGGATATATCTTTATGCCCTTGCTGCCTAGAAATACTTAAGGAGAGATACTCTGGAAAACCATTAACAGATCTATCTACTTTTATATTTATTCTCCCAGGGAAACAGAAGTACCTTTGTGCCAGCAGAAATGATTGCACCATCGATAAATTCCGAAGAAAAAATTGTCCATCTTGTCGCCTCCGGAAATGCTATGAAGCAGGGATGACTCTGGGAGGTATGATACTTTTATTCCTTTTTCTTCTCTTCCCTTTCCCGTTCTCATTCTCTGGTTCTCTCTTTAAACCAGATTTTCCTCTTTGCTATACCCCATTCTTGGGCTAAGCATGAGAGCAGGAGGTATGAAGCAAGAATCAGGCAGGACTCTCTTCAGGGATGAGTGTGGACTTGACTAAGAAGGGTTCCCCAGAGGACATAATGGTACTGGCCTTATGTTGTTAAATGGTGGCTAGGATGAGAGAACTAAGAAATTCAGAACAATTAGAGGTGCAGGATGACCCAGGCACAGGCTGGCCTTGAACACCCAAGAATATCCATCAGTTAACTGCTGCCAATATTGTAGGGCTGGCCACCTGGAAAGAGAAGCTGCTTTTCTTTGGAGCCTATGACTAAGATGCCAAGCAGAGCCAATTTCCTATCCCACACCTCCTAGGGATGAACAGGTCTTTTAATCATGCCCTTTTCCTTGCAAATCTATTGATAATTTCCAAAAGCATTCATTTTGGTAGCACAGTAGCTTGACCGAGGTAAGATACAGCTCTTTCAATGGCGACTCCACATAATAAGGTTCTTTCTTCCCTAGTCTGTGTCTATCATAAGCACTGGTACCATTCCAGAAAAGCTTTGCTGACACTTATACCCCCCACCATTTTCTCATTTCTTCATGTTCACATCTGTTTAATGCTAGAGTCATCTCTGCTGCCTTCCACTTCCAGAAAGATGCACCTTTCATGAGTAAAGCAAGATCATTAGTCTATTTTGATTTCAAAATGGAACTTGAGGAAAGACAAATCTACTTCTGAATGCCTAAAACTGTAGCTTCATACCTGAATACTCCTTATCAGCCTATCAGATTCTAGGAAAACGTATGCGCCCAGAATCCTGCCCTCTCACCTCCCCTCTCAAGGCTAATTTAAAGCACTTGTCCATCTTTAGTTTTTGTTTGTTTGTTTGTTTGTTGTTGTTGTTGTTGTTTTTATGCTCAATACCTATGTGCATATTTATAAAAACCAACTTGTTTTCTAACCATGTGTGGGTCTTCATGTGGATAACTCTATACTCCCTTTCTTATAGGCCAGTAATAGTCCTTAACCAGACAAAAGTACTGCAAATAAATTGATCCAGGCTCAATATGAGATGGTTTTAACAGAAGCCTTTCAAGTAGTGTCTAGTATTCCCAGAAATCATAGGCAGATGCTCTGTGAGTGGTTTTCCAGGCAGTCACATCAAATGAAACTCAAATATTAAAAAAAAAATCAACCTTGTTATTGTTTGCTTGGCTTCTCCAGATAAATCTCAATTGTAGTGGGGAGGAAGAAATAAGACTGGGATGGGGGAGTGCAGAAGGAAAACAAAAGGGAAGTTTTTTCCATGTGAATTTTATGACCCCATGTGAGGTTTCTGATACACTGAACTCTCATTTAGCTGTCTGTGAATTGTGTATAAGAGATGGGGCTTGCAAGTAGAGAACCCCTTAGTTTTCCATTTGTTGATATGCCCACTTTGATGCAGGTAAAGCCTAATGGCAACCAAAGTCCTAATACAGTTGGCTCCCAATCTTAAAATTAGTGTCATGTCTCAGCCAGCATCCTCTATTATAAAGCAGTCTATGACATGATTACAGTGAACCCCTTTGAAAAGGAGTTTATGTATAAGAGATCATTTTACTACTCCTTATAGAAGACAGGCATAAATCTATAAATCTTTGGTGAGAGTGGTATGGTAAATTTACAAATTGACTTTATACAGTTGAACAAGTTAAACTTTGAATAGGCTTGGTAAACACAATGAAAATAAGCTGAAAAGTGCTGTGGTTGACTTTATTTCACTTCCATTTCTGTAATATTTACTGTGTTTCTACTATGTACAAGGCACCATGCTAGGCAATAGAGCTTCAGGCAGGCAAATTTCAAGAAATGTCTATAAGATAAAAGGATTTTTATGTCATGTAAATGCCTTTGTCTTTGGAATCAGGAAGACCTAGGTTAAAGGCCCAACTCCATTATTTATTGTGCCCTGTGTATGTCTCAATTTCTTCATCTGTAAGGTTAGAAATATCACTCTCACAGAGCTATAAAGGGAGTCATATGATATGATAAATGTGAACATTTTTGGTAAAGGACAAAGTGTGAGGGTTTATTATGACAGTGAGGTTACTAGTAATTTATCTGGTTAGGATGTTCACAGCACTTCCCAGTTGGCTCTTATTCTGAGTTACTTGGCATATCCTATGATAGTAACAGCTCCAACAGGCAGAGAATCACCAGAAATCACTCTTGATTACCTCAAACCAAAAATACTGTCAAGATCTTTATAGAGATGATTCTAGTAACTAAGATAATTATATATTACTAGTGGCCCGGTGCACGAAAATTTGTGCACTCAGGGGGGGTCCCTCAGCCCTCTTGCAGTCTGGGACACTTTGGAGGATGTCCACCTGCTGGCTTAGGCCCACTCCCTGGGAGATCAGGCCCAAGCTGGCAGTCAGACATCCCTCAGGCAGCCCAGCAGCCCTCGGGGGATGTCCACTTACCAGCAGGGAGCAGACCTAAGCTGCAGTCGGACATCCTTAGCGCTGCTGAGGAGGCGAGAGAGGCTCCCACCACCACTGCTGTGCTGGCAGCAGTCAGCCTGGCTTGTGGCTGAGCAGAGCTCCCCCTGTGGGAGCACACTGACCACCAGGGGGCAGCTCTGGCATTGCGTGTCTGCCCCCTGGTGATCAGTGTGTGTCATAGTGACCAGTCATTCCCAATCATTCTTCTGTTAGGGTCAATTTGCATATTACCCTTTTATTATATAGGAAAGAGGCCTGGTGCATGGCTGGGGTGCCTGGCCAGCCTGGGTGAGGGGCTGATGGGTGTTTGCCGGCTGGTCACACCCCCTTCAGGGTGGGGGTCCCCACTAGGGTACCTGGCCAGCCTGGGTGAGGGGCTGATGGCTGTTTGCAGGCTGGTCACACACCCTTCAGGGTGGGGGTCCCCACTGGGATGCCTGGCCAGACTGGGTGAGGGGCTGATGGCTGTTTGCAGGCTGGTCAAGCCCCCCCCCAGTGGGGACCCTCACCCCATGGAGGTTGGGCCAGCCTAGGTGAGGGGCTGAGGGCTGTTTTCAGGCTTGCCAAGCCCCCCTGGCGACAGAAGCTCCCAGCCTCTCCTTTTTTTCTTTTTTCTTTTTTTATTCTGGGATTTATTTACCTTCTATAATTGAAACTTTGTAGCCTTGAGTGGAGCTCAGAGCTGGCCAGGGCGGGCGGGAGGGAAGCTTGGCTTCCTCCGATGCCAGGGGCAACCCAAGCCTCCTGCTCGCTCCAGCTCCGTGGCCACGGCCAGCTGAAAGCAGGCATCTGGGGTTTATTTATCTTCTATAATTGAAACTTTGTTGCCTTGAGTGGAGCTCAGAGCCGGCCGCGGCAGGCGGGAAGCTTGGCTTCCTCCATCACTGGAGCAACCAAACCTCCTGCTTGCTCCAGCTCTGTGGCTGTCGGCCACCATCTTGGTTGGGTTAATTTGCATATAATCGCTCTGATTGCCTGGTGGGTGTGGCTTAAGGCATAGCGAAGGTATGGTCAATTTGCATGTTTGTCTTTTATTAGTGCAGATGTTCAAGTACCATGTCAGTAAGAACCCAAATGTTTACCGTCTTAGACATCATTGTTTGCAAAACAAACCTTTCCATTTTGCTAAACTTAAGTCTCCATTTCTTTTTCTTTACTTTTTTATTTTAAATTTCTTTATTCATTAAGTTATTACATATGTGTCCTTATACCCACATTACCCCCCAACCCCCACTCATGCCCTCACCCCCCTGTTGTCTGTGTCCATTGGTTAGGCCTATATGCATGCATTCAAGTCCTTTGGTTGATCTCGCCCCCTTACCCCCACCCTCCCCTACCTTCCCTCTGAGGTTTGATGGTCTGATCGATGTTTCTCTGTCTCTGGATCTGTTTTTGTTTCTCATTTTATGTTGTTCATTATATTCCATAAATGAGTGAGCTCATGTGATATTTATCTTTCTCTGACTGGCTTATTTCACTTAGCATAATGCTCTCCAGTTCCATCCATGCTATTGCAAATGGTATGAACTCCTTTTTTACTGTAGCATAGTATTCCATTGTGTAGATTTACCACAGTTTTTTAATCCACTCATCTACTGATGGGCACTTACGCTGTTTCCAAATCTTAGCTATGGTGAATTGTGCTGCTATGAACATAGGGGTGCATATATCCTTTCTAATTGGTGTTTCTAGTTTCTTGAGATATATTCCTAGAAGTGGGATGACTTGGTCAAATGAGAGTTCCATTTTTAGTTTTTTGAGGAAACTCCATACTGTTCTCCACAGTGGCTGCACCAGTCTGCATTCCCACCAGCAGTGAAGGAGGGTTCCTTTTTCTTCGAATCCTCTCCAGCACTTGTCCTTTGTTGATTTGTTGATGATAGCCATTCTGACAGGTGTGAGATGGTACCTCATTGTCCTTTTGATTTGCATCTGTAAGATAATTAGTGACTTTGAGCGTGTTTTCATATGTCTCTTGGCCTTTCTTCTGTCTTCTTTTGAAAAGTATCTATTTAGGTTCGTTGCCCATTTTTTTATTGTGTTTTTTATCTTCCTTTTGTTAAGTTGTATGAGTTCCCTGTAAATGTTGGAGATTAAACCCTTATCGGTGATAACACTGGCAAATATGTTCTCCCATGCAGTGGGCTTTCTTGTTGTTTTCTTGATTGTTTCTTTTGCTGTGCAGAAGCTTTTTATTTTGATGTAATCCCATTTGTTTATTTTCTTTTTAGTTTCCACTGCCCTAGGAGCAGTATCAGTGAAGAAATTGCTTTGGCATATGTCTGAGATTTTGCTGCCTGTGGATTCCTCTAGCATTTTTATGGATTCCTGTCTTATGTTTAAGTCCTTTATCCATTTTGATTTTATTTTTGTTTATGGTGTAAGTTGGTGGTCTAGTTTCATTTTTTGCATGTATCTGTCCAATTTTCCCAACACCATTTATTGAAGAGGCTGTCTTGACTCCATTGTACATTCATGCCTCCTTTGTCGAATATTAATTGAGCATAGTGGTTTGGTTTGATTTCTGGGTTCTCTATTCTATTCCATTGATCTATATATCTGTTCTTGTGCCAGTACCAGGCAGTTTTGAGAACAGTGTCTTTGTAATACAGCTTGATATCTGGTATTGAGATCCCACCTACTTTGTTTTTCTTTCTCAGGATTGCTGCAGCTATTCAGGGTCTTTTTTTAATTCCAGACCTGAGGTCTCCATTTCTTGCTTCCCTGCTGAAAATACTTGTTATGTTTGTTGTTCACTTTCAAATTCAATGTATATCACACCTTTATTCAAAAAATGGGAAAAAGAAAGAAAGCATAAATACAGAGTGGCCCTTCTGAATACTTTATCATTAGAATTCCCTTTTCATAAAATTTGTGTTTAGCATAGACATTTTGATCAACTTGAAAGATAATTAACATAATTTTGTTTATTCTTCCCATCATTCAGCTCTAAATTGTATAATCCATTCCAAAATGGCAACTAGGAATGTGGCTTTGGACAAGTCTCTTCTCTCCTCTGAGGTTCAGTTTTCCCATCATAAAATTGGCATGGTAGGCTTCCCCAAGAACCTGTATGGCATTACTAGTTTTTGATTTTATATCTAAAGTCACAGAAAAAGAGTTGTAAGTTTATCAGCTCTTTTTTTATTTTTTTATCAGCTCTTTTTTATTGTCTATCTACTTCTTTCAAAAGTATAGATAGTCTAGACTTGAGTTCCTTGACCTGCATAGTAATTTTAGCTACTTCATGTCACATCAAAGTAAGATATATTGTGTGTCTAAAAGTAGACTGGATAGATAGATTAGTGAGGGAGTGGAGAGCAGAAGGGCTGCCTTTGTATCTCAGAGAATCTGTTACTCTGCAGTTGATGGCTGCTCGGTCTTCAGGCCTTAAGATCTCTAATCTGTTTTTTGGTTTTTTTTTCTATAGTGTTCCATCTACTGTTTGGTATGGGACCTTCTCAATTCAGAGGTACTTAAAACACTTAAATCATGCAGCCTTTTCCTTCCTGCTTCTAGTCCTATCTACCTGTTCATAGCTTTTTTCCATAGCAGCCCTTGGTGTTTATGAAAGGATCCTGGAGGTGATTGTATTCTCAGGATGTTTCCTTGAACACCACCTCCAGGCTTCCAGCTGCCCATCTACAACAAGGATAGGACTTTCTTTGTACATGGTTCATTTATGGCTGCTTTTGAAAAACCATATATTGCAAACTGCTTCCAAAATCTAACTCCCTTGACTACTTTGAATTTAAGAAAAGTTATAAACATAACTGTCTAGAAATGGATTTTCTCTCCAGTGAATTAAATGTGTTTTTTCACAGCCTGTGTTTAGAATAAATCACAGACACTTCTCACTTTCCTCTGTGCTTCTCAAGGATGTGCTCTCAGTTTCCAAGATGGAATGAGAAAGAGTAAATTGCTCTTATCTGCTGTCTTCTCCCTTGACCCCTCCCCCTTTTCACTTTCTCTCCTATTCCTCCCCAGACATTACTTCGTTTTGTGTTTCACAACACAAAAAGTTCTCAGCCTTTAATAAATAGTATTGGTGCCTGCTACTTTCTCCTTTCTTGGACCAAGGAAGATGGTAGACCTTCAAGACTTTCAGGTAGCAGCCAAACCCCAAAAGAGTAGAGGAAACATGGAACTCTAGAACATGTAAGACTCTGAGGTGTGCACCATTTTCTTCAGAGGTTATCTATAATTGTCTTTTCTATTGGGAGACTGAACTCTACATCTGAGATTTAAACCTGTTAACAGATCTGCGGGTTTTAACAATCTCCATAATTCTCTAGTTGGGAGGATTGCTCAGGGAACCCCTGGTCATGGTCTGATGTTGTCATGGATTCTTTGGTTTCTAATATTGAAGACAGACAGTCTTGATGCCAGACCTTTCATCATTCTTCATGCTCAAGAGCAACCCAGTATTGATACTTCTGTCCTGTGTGCAACTGAGGGATTCCAATGCTGACATACTACTCATGGAATTGTTCCTAAGGACACAGATTTCACAGCATTTATTCATCTGTCTATTTATTCATCCATCCTTCTAGGAAGCCATCTAGATAGTCCTTCCATCGTTCCATCTATTCATTCATCTATTTATCTGTTTAAAAATATTTATTGAGTTTCAACTATGTGCCAAACACTATAGAAGGCATTTTAAAGAATCAGAGATTAATAAGATATGATCCCTGCCCTCAAAAAGTTAAACAAGGAAAGAAACACAGTGATAATGAATACATCTTCATCTTAAAGGATAAATAGGAATGACTAAAAAGATATTGAGTGAGATATACAGGAAAGGCCATTCAAGGCAAAGGGCACAGGTTGAATAAAGGTGAAGAGACATTAAAAATGCATCGAGGATTTGAGGAATAGCAAACAGTTTAATATGGTTAGATCTGAGGAGATGGGGAAGACAAGCTGAAACCACATTGAAAATGGATCTGATTATGCTTAAAGGTTTAGACTTTAGACAGTTGAAGATTTGCGTATGTTCACATATGATTTTGTTTATTTGCTTGATTTTTTAAAAGACAATTAATGATAGAGTTAAATTTTAGAAAATTTAATAGTAGGCCAGAGAGGGGGGAGAAGGATGGAGAGAGATGAGAGAGAGAGAGAGAGAGAGAGAGAGAGAGAGAGAGAGAGAGAGAGATTGCAGCCTTGGTTCTTAGGGTTTGATTCCTTCTATTTGTGTTGATACCTACAAGTACTGATCATTTACATACATCCTTACCTACAAGTACTGATCATTTACATACATCCTTACATTATATAAGTCTGTTGTCTTGATATAGGCCAGTGTTTCTCTGTGTGGGTTCTGAGAAAACTAGTTCCATGATGTAGTCCATGAAAAACAATTTATTTGATCAAATATCTTGGGCAAAGTTGCATATTATGGTCTTTCTCAAGAAGATTTATTGTGCATGTTTGCATTTCACAGACCTTTGCAAGTAAGTGCAATAAGGTAAAGTGAGGAGCTTAGCAACTCAGGATTCCCACATTTAATTCAACCACAGAAACCATTTTTTTCACTTAATGCCTGTTAATATCCTACAAAACTACTGTATTCTGGGATACATTTTTGGAAAACTTGGATATACACCTATTCCAGGTCATCTATTTTTTAGATGTGCACATCAAAGAAGGAAATTTTACCTTTTGTGACAACATGGATGAAACTAGAAAGTATTATGCTAAATAAAAAAGCCAGTCTGATTAAGACAAGTACCATATGATTTCACTTATATGTGGAATGTAAAGAACCAATTAAATTAATAAACACAATAAAAACAGACTCATAGATAAAGAACAGACTAACAGCTGTCAGAGAGGAGGGGTTTGTGGGGCTGGGTGAAAAAGGTGAAAGTATTACACACACAAAAAAAATGGTGATTACCAGAGGGAAATGTGATGGGGGGAGGTAGAAGAGGGCAAAGGGGGGAATAAATGGTGATGGAAGGATACTTGTGGGGTGGTGAAAACACAATACAATATATAATTGATGTATTATAGAATTGTACACTTGAAACTTATATAATTTTATTAAGCAATGTCATCCCAATAAATTCAATTTAAAAAAGAGAATGCCTTCAGGACCAAGAATGGACCATTTTCACCACGTCTCAATGAATATGCACCAGAGGATATTAAAACCACTAAAGTAAATCATGTTGGGTCTGTATTATTTTTATACACAAATGATGAGATGCAATCCAGGCCAAAACAGAGTTATTGCCCAAGTCATCTCACAGGCACAGGTACATATTTCTAACCCAAGGAACATGCTAGACAAATTATTTCTGAGAAATATAATGACTTCCAGCATTGTGCAGAGTAATTACTAAATATTTTGGATATCTATACATTCTTCACTAAAATTTAACAGTTCTTTTGTATACTCTCTGACCAGAATTCCAGTATCTACCTAGATCCTCATCATGGAGCTACCACATAATCTCATTGCTAAAGTAGGAGGCTTAGAAATCACATATTTGTAGAGTTTGGGTACCACTGCCTACCCAATGATTGAATTCTCTCTACCTCCAGTACAGCAGGCAGCAGATTATCATAAAAATCAACAATGGAACTCAGCTTCTTGGAGTTTCTCCTTTGACTCTCGATAATAGAGCTCTAAAAGTTTTCAGGCTGGAGATGCAAATGGTAAATCTCAATTGTAACAAGTGCTACCTTCCCCCTCCCACAGTTCTTAGCTAACTGAGTTTTCCTACAGATATGTACAACTGAGGTATGCACAAAAGAGCAGCATACTCCAATAAACTGTGAAACCAACATGCACAACATATGACAGCACTTGTAATCTGATCCCCCCAGTTTTATTGAAATAATGACATATATAACATTTTATTAAAGGTGTGTAACATAGTAATTTTATACACATCTCTATATAATCACCACAATAGGTTTAGTTAATATCCATCACCATACATAGTTACAGCTTTTTTCCTTGTGATGAGAACTTTTAAGATCTATTCTTTTAACAACTTTTAAATATACAATACAGTATTATTAACTATAGTCACAGGCTGTACATAACACAACCAAAATTTAATTATCATTTAACTGTAAGTTTGTAGGGTTTAAAAAATTCTTTTAATTTATTGTTGACACTATTACAAAATGACACACACTGAACTCAGTCTATACCTTTTGAACACTTTCACCCATTTCCCCACCCGCTAACCCCCACGTCTGGTAACTATAAATTTGTTCTCTATTTCTATGAGTTCAGTGTGTTTTTAGATTCAACATATAACTGAGGTCATATAGTATTTGTCTTTCTCTGTCTTACTTAATTCACTTAGCATGATGTTCCAAAGGTCCATTCTTGTTGTTGCAATGGCAACATTTCCTTTTTGTGGCCGAATCACCCTTGAATCAACTGTCAATCACCATCTTCCAGTTGGTTATATACTTATATGGTGACACATTGTAGAGAAACGGTATATTTCTCTCTACTTTTAGTTCTCAAGCAAAGTTGTTGTATGGAGAGACAGAAACTAAATCTCTTAATTCCTCCAAACTAAATTATCTGGGACAGCATATATATTTTGTAGTCTATCTTTGAGAGTGTGCTTTAGAGAACTATAGTTAGGGATAAATAATTTTTTCTAATCATCAAAATGGATAATACCCCATGTCGTGTACTTGAATGAGTATCTCAGTTGTAAAATTTCCACTTAAAATCCTTGAGTTTTTAAAGTGTAATTACAGCAGAAAGATTTTATTGTTGTTTATTTTTGCTGTGAGTGCTCCAAAATCCCTCAGTTGCTCTTGAAAGAGTAAAATGATGTCATAGGCAATATTTTTCAAAGGTAGTAGGGAGAAAGCTAAAAGTACATAGCATACAATAGGTCATATGAACAAAGGCAAGTATTTTCCAAATTTAACAATTCAGGAAGAAAACGTTTTATTTTAACTGTTTGAAAACATTTTACTTTGATTTAAAAAGAGTATCACCTGCTATTACAAATTGTAGGATATATTCCTTAAGATCTCAAAAGGGGTTAAAATATTTTCTTATTATACTGAACTTATAAATACACAATTTCCCTGAGCAAGATGCTTTTATAGAGACTTTTACACATTATCTGAGATTGTGTTTGTATGAAGTAGAACTAAGAGGGAAATACACAGCCACCCAGAAACCAGAAGAGCCTTCAGGGTGTTTATTATTGATAATATTTCCAGGATAAAATATATCTAGGAAGTAAATTGGAAATGGCATCACTACCTTGGATCACCTCTTTTGAAATCAAGTTCATTCTCCTCAGTCTAGTTAATCCTTGCTATACTTTTTTAGATCTCTTAAGCCATGCATATAAATGTCTTCTTTTTTCCTGCTTAATACCCCCCATTGGGCCAATGATTTTGTGGCTGAAGTGAAAATTAATTGCTGAGGGACATTTCAGCCTTCTAGAAGTCAGCACTTTTAAAAACTGTAAGCACCAATCCTGAAGAAATCACCTGCAGGAAACTTGAAGTGGCATTTGGAACTAAGAAGAAAATCTGGATCCTGGCCAAGACAAAAGGTCACCAGCCCCAGCCTGCACAGTGTGGTATGTCATGCTGGCCACAATAAAACTGAAAGAGACTGAGGACTCTCCTGAGGGTGGAAAATGAGGCATGGAAGCTTTGATTAGTGAGCTGTTAGGCACATAGACATTAATTTTGAAGCATTCTCATCTCCAAGCTGAGTAATAATGCTTGTAATATTATGGGATTATTTGGCTGCTGCAAGAAATTCAGAAGACTGAATAGGGAGTCTTTATTGGGTTCTGAGTGTCTATATTGAGACTGTTAAATTCCAGCTCCCTTCTCTTCCTCCACATCCTCCTTCTCCACACCCCCTGCCTAATTCTTACACACTGTGACACTGTGTACAGAGAGGCAAACACACACACACACACACACACACACACACACTATATATATATATATATATATATATATATATATATATATATATATATATACCATGAGAGATAAGAAAAAGAAGAAAAAGGAATAAAAAGGATTATACACTGAGTGGCCAGATTATTATGACCACCTGACGTTTGTAGGCAAATTAGCTATAATTTTGCGCTGAAGTTGCTAGAGCAGTGGTTCTCAACCTTGGCTGCACATTAGAATCACCTGGGAATCTTTTTTAAAATCCTGATTTCTGGGCCTCATCCTCCGGAAATTCTGTTTCTTTGTTATGGGGTGAGGCCACAACATTAGTAACAAAGAAACAGAATTTCTGGAGGATGAGGCCCAGAAATAAGGATTTTAAAAAGATTCCCAGGTGATTCTAATGTGCAGCCAAGGTTGAGAACCACTGTGCTAGAGGGCCAGATCATTATAAACATCTGAATAGCAGAACATACCTAAGTATCATTGCTGATCAAGTTCATCCTATCATGTTGATGGCATATCCCAATGGAGATGGCTTCTTCCAACCAGACAATGCGCCATGCCACGGTGCTTGTATTGTGCAGGAGTGGTTTCAAGAACATGAGGGAGACTTTACCTTGCTTAGGTGGCCCCCACAATCACCAGATCTCAATCCAATTGAGCATTTGTAGGACAAAGTTAAAAGTGCCATCAGTCAGCTGGTTCCACAACCATCAAATCTCACAGAACTGGACAGTGCTATTCATCAGGCATGGTGTCAGATTCCTTGCATCACCTTTCAACATCTCGAGAGTCAATGCCAAGAAGAATCGCTGCAGTATTGAAGGCAAAATGTGGCCCAACGAAGTACTGATGGGGTGGTCATAATAATCTGGCAACTCAGTGGGGCCTTGACTTACGAGTGTCCCGACTAACGAGTTTTTTGAGATACGAGCCGTCTCTCGGCCGATTTTTTGCTTTGAGTTGCGAGCTAAAATTTGGGTTACGAGCCAGCTTCAGATAACCCACGGCTAGTTGGCGCAGCGAACGTCACAGTGAACGCCACAACATCAGCCCAGCATCAGGTGTCTCACTCATTCACTTTTTGATTTGACATACGAGTAATTTGAGTTACGAGCTCCGTCACAGAATGAATTAAACTCGTAAGTCAAGGCCCCACTGTATATATAATTTAGTATATTTATCAATAAAGCAGAAAAGAAGGGACAAAAAAACAACTCCAAGTAAAGAATTTTCCATACTACATTGCACCTCTGTCATAAGGTGGGTAAGAAAAGAGAACAGGAATCCCCAATCCAAAATGGTAGTTGCCTGCCTTTCCCAATTTTGCATGCTTCCTCCATTCAGGGGACCTGACTTAGGCATCTGATTATCAGGCATGCTAGGTGCAAGCCCATCTTTAAGCTGCTATATTCAACAGTGTTTCTTTTTCAGATTGGAAAAATTCCAGGTTGACAACTACAAGTATCTCAAAATGACCAGACACTGAAGAAAGGCTGACCTGCCTCATTCAGAATGAGGGTTCTAGAGTGCTAGTGAATAGCCCAGAGACACCTGGAATCTGAACCTTAAGGGTTTAAGCCCCTGCCTCTGAACACAGACTCTGATGCTGGGGCTTGGGGCTATTCTCTTAGTTGATGATTCTCCCCCATGGGACTGATAGTGTTTCCATACCTCACAGGGATATTGTAAGGACTAGCTCTAGAAGTAGTAAGTTACTACTTATGTAGTTATATCATGATTGATGTTTTCTGTATAGTATCATGGTGTTAGAAGAATGCTTTTTATTGATTGATTTTAGGGAGAGAGAGGAAGGGAGGAAGACAGGGAGGGAGGAAGGGAGAGGGAGGGAGGAAGGGAGGGAGAAAGGGAGGAAGAGAGAGAGAGAGAGAGAGAGAGAGAGAGAGAGAGAGAGAGCTTTGGTGTTCCACTCATTTATGCATTTATTGGTTGATTCTTGTATGTATCCTGTATAGGGATCAAACCCACAACCTTGGCATATCAGGACGACACTCTCACCAACTGATCTACCAACCAGGGCAAGCAGAGTTTTTATTTTATTTTATTGTTCTTGATCATATGTGATAGCAGCCAGGCACTGGCTCACAACTGCAGCTGTGGCTCAGTTGCTTGCTTTCCACAGTATGTTGCTGGGAAGAACATTTGCTGATGGAACTGAAGGTGCTACCTTGGATAAAAGCCACTGTATCTATCTGAGGCTCCTATGGCCATTTCCACTTGGTTAGTAGGCAATTCATGAATTTCTCCTTACCTCCATTCTGCTGGGCCTCTGCCAAAGACCCAGATCTGAAACTCAGGCCCCATCACTGAGCTGAAGGTAGTATTAGCTGGTCCACAAAAATTGAGTAAACAAGAACCTCATTTATTCCCTTCCTGAAGGAGCTTCCCCAAGAAGCCAGCCAGCCCTTCTTCAAACAGATCAGGAGACTAGAGTCAGACAAGTTTTGTTTTTTTCTCCACATTCTTAAAGTCAAGGTGACTCTGTTTTCAACAACACAAACACACTTGAACCTTTCATAAAGAGGAGGCAAAATCTAAGAACTAGTGCCTACTTCTCTTGTTTCCTATTGAAGTTAGGATGACAGGAGAAAGTAGATCAGGCTTTACTTTTTACTTCTAGCTATAGTGCACTCACACTCCTCCACTGCTCACTGATATCATATGCTTGTCTCTCCACCAGTTGTGAGGCTTTGTTCTACTGCCAAGCCAGCCTCAAATTTTGCATTGATATAAGAGAGGAGGCACTTAGAATTTGAAATATTTTGCTATGCTGCCTTTGTCCAAGAACCTCCATATTAAAACCACTTTCCTTCTGATGTATGTGGAGTCTTTAAACCCAGGAGTAACCAAATATGCATGTATATTATAAATTCATGTAGTTACTTTTTCCAGTGGAAAACCTTGGTATGTGAAAGCATTTCCAAGCTTTTTGGTAATGGCCTTATGCCCCTCACCCAAGATGGCATCTGGACAGAAGCATTCTCCTTGACTTGCCTGGGGCTTGTATTTTCTACCCTCTTCCTTCTCCAGTCTACTACAAACTACAATCTCTCTCTCTCTCTCTCTCTCTCTCTCTCCCTCCCTCCCTGCCTCCCTCCCTCTCTCTCCTTTACTCTGATTCAGCAACATTTTAGAGAGAAGCCAAGAAAGGACTTCAGGAGGGAGGAGAGTTCCCTCTCTTTGGGGCACAGTTTTAATCTCCAGACCAACAACAGTTTCCTTAAGGTGGATTGAAAGGCTAATGTGTTTTATTTGTTAACTGCTTTCTATTTGTTTAAATGTTGCATATTTCTGCTAGTGGATTTTCCTTTAATAAAACCATTAATGCAGCAATGGTATTTTTTTATTTACAACAGACTGACAGAATTAATGTGTTAACATTGGGCCTTTTTTTTCTTTTTCTTTTTTCTTTCTCTTTTTTTTCTCTCTCTCTCATTTGCTTTTCAGGTCATCCTGACCTGTTCAGCTTAGACTGTTTCACATTTGTTTTTAATGTCAGTTTAAATACAATTGTAAAAGCATGTATGCTCTAAATTCATGTAGTTAATTTTTCCAGTGGAAAAGCTTGGTATGTGAAAGCATTACCAAGCTTTCTGGTAATGACCTTATGCCTCTCACCCAGGATGGCATCTGGACAGTAAGCCCCTTTCTTCTGGCTCTGTAGTCTAGAGAGACTTGGAAATAATTTCTGCCAGATTCTGTGCTTTGGCAAGGATATGCAGCATTGCATATCATTCTGTTATTAATTACATTTACTCCTTCATGAGCTAAAAACCATTAGACTAAATAGTCCAACATAAACCTTTAAAGATAAAATTTGATATTCTTTTTCCTAGCTATTCCTTTGACTCGGAATTGAAACTGGGAGGAAAATGGGAGTGTGAGGGGAAGACCAAGGAACCTTCTTGCCTGAGGGAATTTGACCTACACTTATTAGTGCATATGTGCACTTGGATGTACCCCCAACTAATGTCTCATTCCATGCATGCCAGGAACTGGCTCTGTTCCTTGTCTCTTGTCGCTGTCCTAGTTCTTCACCACTCATCTCCAGCTGACCCTTTTCCCACTAGCACATTACTCAACCTGATTAAATGGAAACACTATAGCCTGAGAAGTCATGATAGCTGATTCTAGTTCCTGCACTGCTGCTATATAGCTGTGTTAACTTGGGCAATATGTAGAATTGGCCTTCAGTCTACTCGTGTTTGTTTGTTTGTTTGTTTGTTTTGTTTTGTTTTGTTTTTTAAGAATTGGTTTGAATAGGAGATCTTGGATAGACAAGATTTGGGGCCTTCAAATATTTTCTTGGCAAACTAACCTATTCTTCAAACAAAATCTGACATTCTCAAATATAAATGCAGAATAAGGTCCTGCTGCTCTGGTTTGAAACAAGGTGAGGTTATTGGACCCACATGTTCAGGCCCATTTTATCTTTTCTCAGGGGCTCTCAAAGAAACTTGTAGAACTCTTGGAGCACTACTACTATACTAGTTTGATGTCAGGAGACCCTCACCATCCTGATTCTCGCCCCTAATTAATTTTAATCCTTGTACAAATGATATGTTTCATTGGTTAGCTTTTCCAGAAAGAGATTTACCTGCTGGTGATAAAGGGGATGAAATGGAGCAATGTGGGGTTTAGTGACCAGCAAGAGTAAGAGACATCATTTATTGACCTACAGAATTTGCTCCAAGTACCTAGTACACATTCTCTTCAGGAATATTACAACAACTCTGCAAGGTAGATCCTATGATTATCTTAAGAGTCTGAACCCTGTTAGTTTGTCTCTCAACCTTTGGCTTCAGTCCAGTTTCCTGAGATTGAAGGTAATACAGGTTGCTAAAGTAGGCAGTTTTTCAGAATGTTTTTTAGCTAGAGATCCATTCTTATTCTTAGAAAATTTCATAACCTGCCCATTGGCATGCATCTTTGCAGAATTCAGAGCACTTTAACTGAAATCATCTAATTTCCTTCTAATAATAGTCCTATGCAGTAGTCAGGCCAGATTGCCACCATTATACAGAGGAGAAAATGGAGGTTTATGAGAAATTAAGGGAATATATTCAAGGCCAAAGATACAATAAGACTCTGAATACCACCACCTTTTCTTTATTGTGAATAACATTTTAGAACTTTGATGTCATCATTGCATTTTGCCCCCTTAAGCTCAGTGCATTTTTCACTGTTTCAGTCTTGGAAAGTCCTTCTGGTAGTGTAGAATCTTCCCTCTACTTTTAGACACCACCATGTTGTCTAAATCTTCCTTATGTTAAATACCTTATTAATTATATACTAATATTATCCCCACTTTTCAAATGAGGAAATTAAGGTACAGAGAGGCTAAGTCTTGCTCAAAATCTCACAGCTAGTACGCAATAGAGCTAAGCTTACAACTAAGACAATTTGACTCCAGACTCTTTGCTTTTAACTACTACCCTTTATACATATATGAGGAAACTAAGAGCAAAAGAGGGAAAGAGACGATCCTGAGGTCATGCAGTGAGCTCCTCCGGATCCTAATTCAGTGTTTCTCTGACCTTCCAAGCCTAAAGTCATACAGTGATATTCCCTGAGTCTAATCGTAGTAGGTAGAAAGATGGCTGGCATGATTTAAACCAGAACTGTATACTGGCATTCCCCAGACAAAAATTCTCTTACAGAATTCTGTTTGTCCAGCACAGTCTTTGTTTAGAAAGTTGACAGAGACTGCTCCTAGGCAGGGCTTCAGTCACTTTCACTGTCCCAAGCTCACTCCATGTTAACTAGGCTGTTTTACTCATTTACATTTATCTGCCCAACTAATGAATGTATTTGAGTTCATGACCTCTAGATTTAAGCTTTATAGTATATAAGCATCTACACACATACTCACATAATCGCAGTCTAGTCTGTTTTCACAACATATTTGCAGCCCTGCACCACACATACCTTATGTTTACCTAGTATTTAGAATTACACTTAATATCTGAATTCAGTTTTATAGGCAGCTACATCCAGAAGAAAATATGTTACTGTTTTTCATTTCATAACCTCTTACTTTTCCCTTACCTTCTCTGTTCTATCTGGTTCTCTGTTAATTATGCTGTCCATCTTCCCCCATGCCTGAGTTAGGTCACCTGCAAGCCATTCACTCTCTACTCTTTAGAAATGGATAGAGAGTGAAGATACCATTTTGAGGGCTCACTATCTGCCAGGTATTCTCTCTTATTTCATTCTCCAAAGTACGGGGCATTCCCATTTTACAAATGAGGAAACTAGATCTCAGAGAAGCTAAGCAAAGGGGTCAAAGTTATTAAACTAGTTAGTTGACAGAGCTGGGATTTTAACACAAGATCATCTGACTCCAGAGCCTATTATCTTGCTCTACACCACACTTCTATAATTAAAGTGTATTAGCTTTCTATTGCTGCATAACAATTGACCACAAATTTAGCAGCTTCATATAGTACTCATTTATCAGCTCACAGTTCTGTTAAGTCAGAAGTCTGACATAGCATGACTAGATTCTCAGCTCAGTATCTCACAAGAATGAAATCAAGGTATTGGCTAGACTGCATTCTAATCTGGAGATCAGTGTCCTCTTCCAAGCTCATGTGATTACAGCAAGATTCAGTTTCTTGCAGTTGTAGGATTAAAGCTCCTGTGTTCTTTCTGGCTGTCAGCAAGAGGTTGCTCTCAGCTACTCAAGGCTGTCCTCATTCCTTGCCATGTGGAACCCCACCTTCAAAGCCAACAACAGAGAATCTTCCTTATGTTAAATACCCCTAACCCCATGAAGGTCTTTCCAGAAAGAGCTTGATGTCTTTTAAAGGTTCATCTTATTAGGTCAGGCTCATCAAGGATAACCACCCTTAAATTCAACTGAATTGCAGCCTTAATCACATCTGCCCATTCTTTCATGACAGCACTTAGATTAGCGTTATCTAAATAACTGAAAGAATGTGTCTATTCAACAGGGGTTGGGAATATTGGGGGCCATCTTAGAAATCTACCTACCACAGAAAGTGTGCCCTAAATGAGGAAGAGTACATCCTTGACTTAGGGAGAAGGATTCAAACTTTGTAAGGCTTTGGAAACTTCACCTCATCATGCCTCTCCCCTTCCCATGGATGAGGAAGCCTCTATTTGAGGTGTCAAGGAATGAGGCTGCAATAGTGCCTAAAGATCACAGTGGCTATAAAAGCTACAGATTAACCACATCTACCTTTACTTAGGCATACTTAATGATTTCTGATTTGAAAAATCTTTATCTGGTGCTGTAGAGAAAGATTTTTCAAAGGAATCTAATGCCACCAGGCTGAAAAGTGAGTTCCCCATAGGATCCAGGCACCATGTCAGGTGCTCCAATGCCCTAAAGAGCCAGTAGGGACAGGGAAGTACCTTCCATTGGCCCTTTCTAATCTCTGCTCTGATCTGAGATTGAAAGACAGGGAAGGTATGCAAAGCAACTCACACAAATTAGAATTATCCACCTTTACTGTCTTCTTTCTTCTCACTTCACCACTCAATTTAAGTAAACTGTGGTTCTCTGCCATAAAACAGGGGCCAGCAGGCCTGTACTTCACATGAAAGAATTACATATGACTCTGGGGCTCAGGTGCAGGAGACAGGAGTGGTGTGGGGGTGGCCTTCATGGAAGAAAACAAGGCCTTGGGCATTGAGTCACAGCTGAGACTAGCAAGCTTCATTGTCCAGCATTCTAAGTTGTCTAGCAACATGCTGGCATTTACTGCAGAGAGAGAACAGAGGATCCCCCAGCAGAATGAATGGAATCTGATTTCATTTATGTTCAGTACACTCACCCTCTTCAGGCAGAGAGGCCAGAACACCTGGTGCAGTTTGAGCCACTGTGGCCAGTGACAGCACATTACCCAGGTCCTGCACTCAAGTAGGAATATGACTTCTCTTCCTCAAGCAGATGCTACATAGGTCTAGAGGAGCAGGATGTAAAAATACCAACCAAGTTCTCATTAGCACTACGCAGAGAAGGGAATTATTTCATTTTGATGGATTCTCCCAACAGTCTCTGCACATATTGGTCTTGCTTATAATGAATTTGTTTAGGTCCACAAGTCATCAACCCACTGATATTTGAATCACTGTTGGTACAGAAACGGCTACAGAGCATGCCTCACTAACTGTACCACCACCAATTTCTCTGTGTGCCCCTTCACCTTTTAGAAAAACCCATAGATATATCTGTGTAAAATTCTTTGGCTGTCTTTCTTCTTTATCAATAGCATGAATAGGGCATGATAAATGGGACAGCTTCCCCAGAGAACAGTTTCGATCCACAACACTATTCCATAGAACTTTCTGTGATGATGGAAATGTTCTATATCTCTGCTGTCCAATATAGCAGGCACTAGCCACATGTGGTTTTTGAGCACTTGAAAAGAAATGTGGCTAATTAGATTAAGAAATTATATTTTTAATTTTCTCTAATTTTAATTAACTTAAATTTAAATAGCTAGATGTGGCTAGTGGCTACTGTATTATATAGTGCAAATATAGAAGGAGCTCAGAGAGGCAGGTACTGAGATAGAGTAGAAATTAGTTAGCCGAAAAGAGAGCTGATGTGGTACAGCAACCTCACTCTTTCTGGCTTCAACCTCCCCATCTTTGACTTGAAAGGTTGGATTAATGTCAGAAGTCCCAAAATTGTGACTAAGGACTAAATTCAACTTTGTAATATAGATTAGTTCTAGGAAATATTTAAATATTATATGAATGTCTTCCAGGTGTGTGTGTGTGTGTGTGTGTGTGTGTGTGCATATACAAGTACATGGCAAGGGCAGAAAGGCAGTAAGGCATTCACTTCAGTTCACCAGTTTCCACCATTCTTCTACACACACACACACACACACACACACACACACACACACACCACTGTATTACCTGTATAGCCCCTGTAGGTATATTGAATCTGTGACCCCCTAAATGAGATGATTTCTAAGGACCCTTCCTGTTTTGTTATGCTGTGAATAATTAGGCCTCTTATAGTACTCCAAACCTGTTTCGACTTTGGACACATGACTAGAGTATTATCATAGCTTCCTGCCTCTGCCCTTTCAGATTTAATGCTAGTTACTAAATTTTGGAGTAAAAGGTAGGGGTAGAAGCCAGAAAAAATACAACCCCAGCCCTATTATTCAGCTCTTTTATTAAAGCTAGAGATAAGGTTCAGGATTTCAGACACTTTTGGGCTGGCAGCACGATAGTAGAAAGAACATGGGATTTGTAGTCAGCAGACCAGGTTCAGATTATTAGATTAAAAATTTTACTAGCTGTATTAACCTCAGTTTACTTACTTGCAAAAAAGACTTTGAAATATTCCTAACCTTCAAAGATTATTGTGGAATTAACTTATGTAATGTGTGCATGAAGTGAGGCACATAGAAGGCCCGGAAAAAAATAGTTATCTTTATTTCTCTTTGTTACCTCAGGCATGGAGCTAATTATATCTCTGTCTTCTCCCAAGCTTGAAGAGGACTAAATGGTCTGGCAACTCCTGATCTCAAGGCCATAAAGTGCCAATAATGGGGACAAAGAGGGTCTGCCTCTAGAATCTGTACCAGGGGAGCAGATTCAGTAGGAACTGCCAGTCTGTAGAACTGCCTACAAGAACTCATGTCAGCAACAGGTTCACTAGATGACAAGATATGGAGGCCAGGTCTCTAACTCTGGGAGAAGATAGACTTAGTCTGGACCATACCTTCCAGCTTATTCTCTGGGTGGGAAGTGGGAGTTGGCAATGAGTGAACATATATCCTTATTATTGAGTGTGTCCAAGCTGGACAGAAATTATTGAACAAGATCATTCTTACCACTCTGGGTTGATTTTTCAGACTCCCTTCTTATTTTACCCTGAGGTTCCTCTGTGATCCTCTTGCACCACCAACTCCACTAATTTTTCTTCTATTCTAGTTGTTGATCCAAATATGTGATCCATTCTTGCATTGAGTTACACTATGATTAGAGTTTGCATTGCAGGACTTATTTCTCTAATTAGACCTAAAAGTTTGTTTCAGATAAGTAAATTTTTCTGCAGCAGCCAGAATCAGATCAGCAGCAGGTTTTGTTGTATTTATCCATTTAAATTGAGCAATCCACTTCTTTCTTTGTTTTATACCTTTTAAAATTTATTATTATAACTTTAAATGGATTAGAGATAAAGTGCTTTATGGTCTACCTCAGTGTATCTGCCTATACTAGGGCTCAGAGTAATGACCTCTTCAATTATTTATATCTGTGCCAAAATAAATGTTAAAGAAATAAACATTAGGATGCCCAAAGATCTCTAAATTGTGTGCATGTGAGCATGGGGAGAAGATGGTTCATTAAGCTTGAGTTTTGGGTTATTGTTGTTTTAAATAATGTTATTTTTATCATTTTTCCTATTGGCTGCCTCCTAACATGGTTCCTATTTTACAGATAGACGAGAAGCAAGGAAATTCTTTTCTTTGTTACTATTGTGGATTTCAGCCCTTCAAATTCACCTTTGATAAAGAAGAAAATCAATATGTGACTTACAGTGCATATTCACTATAGGTCTAATATCTCACACTATCTGAAGTTATAGTGTTCAGTGGGAAATGTTGCAACACCAGAAAATTCCTATTTCTTTAGTGGAAATTGAGATGACACAATTTGGTCTGAGGATGAGAAGGAAAATTCAAGGGCATTTAAAAAAATTTCCATCTGATGCTTCAAGCTTGAATTCTTTTTTTAACTTTATTTTCATTGTTAACAATATTACAGATGTCCCCATCCCCCGCCTCCTTTGCCCACCTCCACCAAGCCCCCAGCCCCTTCCCTGTGGCCATCACTATACTGTTTTCTGTGCCTATGGGCTATGCATATATGTTCTTTGGCAAATACCTTCACCTTCTTTAATCCAATCCCTCCCCTCCCCTCTGACAGCTATCAGTCTGTTTCATGTATCCATGCCTCTGTTTCTATTTTGTTTGCCAGTTTAGTTTGTTCATTAGATGTCACATATAAGTGAGATCATATGGTATTTGTCTTTCTCTAACTGGCTTATTTCACTTAGCATAATAATTTCCAGGTCCATCCATGCTGTCTCAAAAGGTAAGATTTCTTCTTTTTTATGACCATGTAGTATTCCATTGTATAATAGCTTTTTTATCCACTCACCTACTGATGGATACTTGGGCTATATCCAGATCTTGGCTATCCTATATAATAAAAGCCCAGCGACCATAACAGTAGAATGACCAGAACGACTGCTCGACCAGTCACTATGAGGTGCACTGACCACCTCTTAGTCCCTTTGCCCGGCCAACAGGCTCCCATCTCCTGATGGCAAACGGGGACCCGGGGGTGGGTGGTGGGGTATGCAGGCAGAACCAGGCCAAGGCCCCCGCCCTCCCAGTCACCCCACACACAGAGGACGACATGGGCGTGGGGCCATGAGTGGGCAGGACCGGCTGACCTCTCGGTCCCTCCCCACTGGCTGTCAGGCTCCGATCACCCGATGGCAAACTGGGAACCCAGGTGGGTGGCGATGGGGGGCGGGGATGGCTGCCAGCAGCCAGGGAAGATGGCTGTGATCACAGGCTAGGCCTAGGAACTGTACCCACTCATGAATTTTGTGCACCAGGCCTCTAGTTGTAATAATGATACTATGAACACAGAGGTGCATTGTGATTCTTAGAAGTGGGATTGCTGAATCAAAAGGCAGTTCCATTTTTAACTTTTTGAGGAAATAACATACTGCTTTTGACAGTAGCTGCACCAGTCTGCATTCCAACCAATAGTTCACTAGGATTTCCTCTACTCCACATCTTCACCAACACTGTTGTTTGTTGACAGCTGTGAGGTGATACTTCATTGTGGTTTTAATTTACATTGTTCTGATGATTAGTGACATTGAGCATTTTATCATATGGCTATTGGCTATTTGTATGTCCTCTTTGGAGAGATGTCTATTAAGGTCCTTTGCCCATTTTTAAATTGGATTGTTTGTCTTCCTGTTGTTGAGTTGTATAAGTTCTTCATATATTTTGGAAATGGCCCCTTATCAGCGGTAGCACTGGTAAATATTCTCCCATATAGTGGATTCCATTTTCACTTTGATGATGGTTTCTTTTGCTGTACAGAAGCTTTTTAATTTTATGTAGTCCGATTTGTTTGTTTTTTTCTTTGTTTCCCTTGCTTTTGAAGATATATCAGCAAAAGTATTGCTATGAGAGGTGTGTGAGGTTTTACTGTCTGTTTTCTTCTTAGGATTTTTATGATTTTGTGACTTACATTTAAGTCTTTTATTCATTTTTATTTTATTCTTTTTTTTAAATTGTTTCATTGCTTAAAGTATTACAAAAAGTATTACATATGTCTCCCTTTTTTTCCCGCCCTTGACAATCCCCTGGCCTCCCCTCCCCCCAGTGTCTTATGTGCATTGGTTATGCTTATATGCATGCATACAAGTCCTTCGGTGGATCTCTTATCCCCCTCCCTCCTGCCCCCCAACCCTCCCCGGCCTTCCCACTGCAGTTTGACAATCTGTTTGAGGCAGCTCTGCCTCTGTATCTATTATTGTTTATAAGTTTATAATGGTCTTTATTATCCATGAATGAGTGAGATCATGTGGTATTTTTCCTTCATTGACTGGCTTATTTCACTTAGCATAATGCTCTCCAGTTCTATCCATGCCGTTGCAAATGGTAAGAGTTCCTTCTTTTATTTTATTCTTTTGTATGGTGTGAGTTGGTGGTCTACTTTCATTTTTTTCATGTACCTGTCCAATTTTCCTAACACCATATATTGAAGAGACTGTCTTTATTCCACTATAAGCTCTTGTCTCCTTTGTCAAATATTAATTGACCTAAAGGTTTTGGTTGATTTCTGGGATCTTTGTTGGGTTATATTGATCTATATGTCTTTTCTTATGTCAGTAACAGTCTGATTTTATTACAATGGCATTGTAGTATATTTTGATATCAAGTATTGTGATATTTTTAACTTTGTTCTTCTTTCTCAAGATTGCTTGAGGCTATTCAGGATCTTGTTTGGTTCCATATAAATTTTTGGAACAGTTGTTCTAGATTTGTGAGATATGCCATTGGTTTTTTAATAGGAATTGTGTTGAATCCATAGATTGCTTTAGGTAGCATGGACATTTTAATGATATTAATTATTCTAATCCATGAACATGGTATATGCTCCCACTTATCGTATCTTCCTCTCTTTCTTTTTTCAATGTCATATAGTTTTATGAGAACAGGTCTTTTACCTTCTTGGTCAAATTTACTCCTAGTTAACCTCATCTTCTTTTGGTGTTGCAATAGTAAATGAGATTATTTTCTTAGTTTCTCTTTTTGATAGTTTATTATTGTTGTATAGAAATACCACTGATTTCTAAATATTAATTTTGTATCTTGCTACATTGCTGAATTCATTTATTAGATCTAGTTGCTTCTTGGAGTCTTTAAGGTTTTCTATGTATAATATCATGCCATCTGCAAATAATGACAGTTTTACTTCTTCCTTCCATTTTGGGTATCTTTTATTTCTTCTTCTTGTCTGATCACTGTGACTAGGACTTCCAGTACTCAGTTGACATGCTTGAATTTTTAACCATTGTGTTTCTAGTCTCTGCTTGATAATCTCTAATAACATGAGTGCCTGGCAACCTTTCCATGTTCAGAGGCCTTTAACAATCAAAGTGTGTTTGTGATGTGTGTGTGTGTGTGTGTGTGTGTGTGTGTGTGTGTGTGTGTAGGGGAGAGGGAGAGAGAGAAAGAGAGAGAGAGAGAGAGAGAGAGAGAGAGAGAGGTTGTGCAGTGAGGGGGTAGAGGCTGACCTTGGCCCCCCTCTCCGTGTATATTTTGGACCATCTAGGGGACCCCATAATTAATACTTATGTTTGCCTTTCTAGTCTCTTTATCTAACAATCTGCTAGACATGCTAGACATAGACACAAATTCATCATTCCTTTTATTTCAAACATTCTGCATTTGCCCCATTACTTGTAAGAAAAAGCCCAAACTTCTAATTACAATATACAAGCCCTTTCAAAATCAGGTCTAATCTTGATTTCAACCTTATAAATAGCCAGTCTCCCCACACAAGCAATATATACTCCAGCCACACTGGTCTCTACTATTTCCCCCAAACACTTCTACTATTTGTTTATGCTGTTTTCACTCTTCTCTGCTTAGTGAAACCCTCACCATTCTTTAAGATCCAGATCAAATGCTACCATAAAGCCTTTCCTGACCCCACCTATGCAGAGTGATTGTTGTCTTTTTATTAATACCTCTGTTGTAACATTTATCAGATTGACATTTTAACTGCATAGGAGTATTAATTTATCCTCTACCAGACAGGGTTAAGACCCAGAAGAAAGGGCTTGCACTAGCTGGTTTGGCTCAGTGGATAGAGTGTCGGCCTGCGAACTGAAGTGTCCTGGGTTTGATTCCAGTCAAGGGCACAAGCCCAGGTTGTGGGCTCAATCCCTAGTAGGGGGGTGGTAGGAGGCAGCCAATCAATGATTATCTTTCATCATTGATGTTTCTATCTTCTTTTCCCTCTCCCTTCCTCTCTGAAATCAATAAAAATATATTTAAAAAAAAGAAAAGGTTTAACATGGAATCTCTATTGAATGAATGAATGAATGAATGAATGAATTGTGAATATATCTGAATAATTCAATGAAAGGTTCTAGGTATGAGTACTGAAGCTTACATTTATGCAGAGTCCAATCTAAGGATATACTAGGCCTGTCCTGCAAGGTGACTGGGGAGAAAACAAGATATAAAACTTTAGTAAAGATTTGGAGTGATGAGTCATTCATTCAACCAGTGCTAAACTGAGCATTTGCCTTCAAGGAGTTTAGAATCTCTGACCATGAAGAATGGACATCTTTATTTTCTTAGCTTGAAGGTTTTCTAACAGAGTAGCTGTGCTGTGTGTTTTTGATCACTTATAATAAATCCAAGTTTCCCTTTCCTCCCAATAGCTCGGAAGCTGAAGAAACTTGGTAATCTGAAACTGCAGGAGGAAGGGGAGGCTTCCAGCGCCACCAGCCCAACTGAGGAGCCAACCCAGAAGCTGGCGGTGTCACACATTGAAGGCTATGAGTGTCAGCCTATCTTTCTGAATGTCCTGGAAGCCATTGAACCAGGCGTGGTGTGTGCTGGACATGACAACAATCAGCCTGACTCCTTTGCAGCCTTGCTCTCTAGCCTCAATGAACTGGGTGAAAGACAGCTTGTACATGTGGTCAAGTGGGCCAAGGCCTTGCCTGGTAAGGAAAAGGAAAGTGGAGGCATGGGATTAAAGTGATAATATTTAGTGTATGCTCCTATGGGCAAGGCAGGTACCATGTCCTGTCCATTCCTGCCCATTAACTCATGCACTTCTCACCAGTACCTTGCGGGGGTAGAAAATGGTATAATCCCCACTTTAAAAATAAGGAAACGCCCTGGTCAGGTGGTCCAGTTGGTTGAAGCATCATCCCACCAAAAGGTTGCGGGTTTGGTTACCAGTCCAGGCACATACCTAGGTTATGGGTTTGATCTCCATTCAGGGTTTATACGAGAGGCAATCAATTAATGTTTCTCCATCACATAGATATTTCTCTTTTTCTAAAAATCAATGAAAAATATATCCTACACTGAGGATTTAAAAAAAGAAAGGAAACTCAGAAACCAAAGAGTAGAGCAGCATTATAGAGTGTCCCATATACCTCACATCAGCACACAACAATCATGTTTAATCTACAGACACAGTGTGAAATTTTCCTCATAATCACAGATTATATAGACATAACATTTATGTGTCTTAAGATGCATACACATGTTTACCCCAAAGATAATTTTGAGTCTGACTGGTATTATGTCTTCAATATTAACTTTAGGAACCATACCATGGACTTATAATATAGTATGGTAGAAAGAACATGGGGTTGGGAGTCAGAACATTTAGGTTCTAGTCTTAGTTCTGCTTGTAAATCATTGTGTGGTCCTTTCCCTTTATGGGTCTCAGTTTCTTTACCTGTATAATGTATGAAGAGTATTTTGGACTGAATTAATGTTTTTCAAACTTTGCTTTAAGGAACTTTAGTGCTTTTTAAAAACCTTAGGAATCATAGTGGGAGGAAATATTCAATGAATTCAATGATAGTGAAAGAAATACAATTTTTTTGTTGTAACTTCTTGGATACCTCCAGTGATGGGGAAATCACTTCCTCCTTAAGTCATCTGTTATTTGAACAGGACTGTTTATGAAAATATTATAGATCCTCTATCTAAGCATTCACAAATTTTCCTTTAGCAGCCAAACTTTGTATTTCTCAAAACAACATACACAGATACTACTAGAGCTGGTTGATTTAAAACCAGTGCCTCTCCCTCACTACCCCCAGAGAAGCCTCAAGTTACTCTTGCAGAATCTTAGGACTCCAGGGAACACAGTTTGGAAACCAGTGAAACATAAGCTCTGCCAGGATTCTCCTAGTCCTAAAATTCTGGGGTTCAAAGATTGTTTTGAAACATCAACAACCAATTTAATTCTTATGGAGTCAAAGATCAGCATGCCTTCTAATAACTGCTATTGAGAGGAAAATGTATAGAGAACAGAGAAATTTCATATGTATTACCCGATTTGGTCCTCATAAAATAGGGGTTTCCCCCTGACATTTTATAGATAAAATATACTGAAGCTCTGAGAAATGATATACTTCACTTCAGAATGTAGCAGGGCTAGAACTTGAGAGCCTAAGTCCCCTCCTGATTCCAGATTCCTTCCTCATCCCACTCCACCCATAGTCTGTAGTGTTCGTGTAGTTCTGTAGCCCTGGGCTTCACAGTAAGAGGCCAAGGCCTTATTCAAGGCCACTTGGGTCATAATGTAGACTAGCTGCTTTTGAAGACATTGCATGTTAGTTGCCAAACCCCAATTTTGTCTTTCCAACTCACAAGGCCCAGTCTCAGAAACCAGACCATCCCCAACACCTTCCCAGCTTGGGAAGCTGGAAGCTGAGGTTTACTAGCCAATAAGATCACTGGGAAGAAGGCCCAAGGTCTCTGGCTGTGTATACACTGTGCCAAAACAGAGGGTTCACACAGGGAGGAAAAAATACAAAAACTAAAAAGAGAAGGTTGTTTTAATTCTTATCACTTATTCAGCTGGATGTCTTGATATCATTTGTGTAACAGATTCAGTTTAATCTTTCCAAGCAGTTGCCAAGAACCTAAAAGTCCCATTTTATTGAATATAGAACCTTGTCCTATATATGATTCCATTTAATCCTCACAGAAATACTATGAATCATAAAGACTATTATTTCCATTTCAAATGACAAGGCTCAGAAAGGTTGACTAATTTGTTCCATTTTGGTTACTTAACAAATGGACCCAGAACTTAGACTCATACCCTCTGATTTCTAATTTGATGGTCTTAACAATAACCTATTGCAAATCATTTTGGCAGAATTTGTATGACTAGGAGTCATTGGCTTTCCTTAGTCCAACCCTCAGGATGGGGAGTCCTCTCATAATATTAACAAGTCTACAAGACAGTATCATTTCACCATCTACTTCAAGCAAGGAAATGACCTCTGACCCTAAGTCATTTAAAATAATAGTTTTTAAAAAGCCAGTTACCATGTTCACAAGACCTGTTGTTTATATTATCAATAATCACCTAGAAGTTCAAGTTATTTGTTCATTCAACAGATTGAGTTCCTGTCTTGTGCAAGGCACTATACTAGGCACCTACTCAGAAAAATTTTGTTTTAAACTTTTTGTGATGGTGATGATATATGTAAATTGCCTAGTAAGGTACCTAGTACATTAATAAGTGATAACTATTAATTGAGGGTGGGTGAGTAGACAATGTGTATACAGTATATTTGTAATCAGGTGTACCTGGTTTGGAATCTTAGCTATACACTAATTAGTTGTTTGACCATGAGCAAATCACATGTGCTTCTGTTTCCTCATTTGTGGAGGTGGTACAACAATCTCTACCTTGCAAATTGTTATCAATATAGAAACTGTATATAAAGTACACCTAGTACAGTAGCTGAAACATAATAGATGCTCAGTAACTAGTAGGTCATTATAGTGAGGCTTGAGTGCTCTGCCACTGCTTTCACTCATATATCAATTTAAGTTGCCACATGCATGGGTCCCAATGATGAATTGTTTTCTTTGAAGATGTTGACTGTCTGGTGCACTAGAGCAGCATAGATTTCCTATCTGGACCTTCTTTGACCATGTGCTCCCTGATAAGACATAAGACTACAGGTTTCCACTGCAGATTGCTAAGAAATGATGTTGATTGGATTCTAGTGAGAAAACAGAATCTCAAATAAATTGCCTTTACATCTAAACCTATTTGGTGTGTTTCAAAACCTGAAAATGACTCCTATTTCTCCTGAACAGCCTAACACAGTGCCAAACAAGTGTTTGAGTGAGTATGTGCTGAAGGAAACCTGTAGGCTGGAGCTACTGTTTCCTCAAGTCATTCATTCCTTGATAGCTATGCTCTCTGAGCAGGTTTCTTCAAAGGCTGGACATTAGAGAACAGTGTTAGGTATTGTAATCAGATTAGACCTATAGAAAAATTAGCCAACTCTGTTGCTGATGTATAGACAGTAAATAGGCTTGAGTGTTAAGCTGCTCTCAGTAAGGACCATAAATTAGTGTTACAGCCAAACTAAATTTTTCTTTTTGCTCTTCTTTGTTAGTTCTCTGCTATCTCAAGGATGGGAAAAGAAGCCATCAGTATAGAAAGCTTCCTTGGTACTTGTACAGTTTAAACCTCATCACCCCTATGCACCTTAACATTCACACACTCACCAGCCAAGGCTTTACTTGCTTTCCATTGCCTCACATCTCAGAGGTTCAGGGTTCAAGTTTCCAGGTCCCCTCTCCAAGAGATGCTTAGATGCTTCATGCTTGGCCCCTGCATTTATCTCCTACTAGGAAGAGTCAGTACCAGGCATTCTATCCTGAAGCTTCAGTGAGGAAATACTCTGGGGTCTGTGGCTCCAGCTAGTCTGTAAAGATGGGAGGCACGGGCCTTGGAGCTAAGATTGCAGCCAAGGATGGTGATATGAGGGACTCTAGAATCCCTGATGTCTGATAGGCTTAGGACATAAAAGAAAGGAGAAATGGGGTGTGTGGGTGGGCAAGGATCAACCAAGCCTTACAATGTGTTTAGATATTGTAGACTTTAGGCTGGAGTCTATGGCTAGTAAAAGCTCATGACCTCAGTATTTCCTGAGCTTGTCCTTAAGCAGTAGAGTGGAAAAGACACTGGAAAAGAGAATTAGAACACCTGCACTAGTACCAGTTCTGCCATATATAGGCTGTAAGACCTTGGGGAAATCAGTTAACCTCTCTGGCCCTTAGGTTCCTTGTTGTCAAGATAAGTATCACATCACCTACTTGCTAGGGTTATTATGAGGTACAATGCAGTCATCAATAAGAAAGTTAGAAGCATTATCTAAATTCATGGAGCATTTCTAATGAGGTATAGCAAGATAAAATTTCAAATAATTCTGGAACTGTTGGGGAGAAGAGAAATGAAATGCTGGTAGGGGATGAGCTCTGAGGTTATGGTTTAAGCATCCCTCTGTTTAGAACCCTCCATGAGAACATAGCTATATCTATGTGGTAGAGGTAGCATTGGGGAAACTTTGTTCTCTGAGCTTAAGGGAGGTAATCTGGAGTTCATCCCACTTTATAAAATTAAAATAAATTGAGGGTCTTTAGTCCATTTAATTAATATTTTTAAATGCCTACTCAAATATCTGAATTATGCTATGTACTAGGAAATAAAATATGAATAAGAAGGAGTGGTCCCTGTCTTCAAGAAGCTCCAAGTCTAATGGGGGAGACAGATGTGTATATAGATAAATTCCAATACTGTGTAATGAATGCTATAATTAGGTGGGGTTACACAAGGTTTAATTAGAAGGTAAATGAAGAATTATTAAGTCTTCTGCTTGGATGAGTGGGAAAAAGCTTCACAGAGGAGGCACCCTTTCAGTGAAAACTTGAATGCTGAGTACATGTTTATTAGGTGGAGAACCTGGGGAAGGAAGAAGGCATTCCAGGCAAAGGCAACTGCCTGTGCAGAGAAATAGACGCATGAGAAAGCATGTTGTATTCAGCAAATTGTAAGTTTTTCAGAATATCTAGAACCTAGATTATGAGAAGGCAAATGGCAAGAAATTAGTCTAAGTAGGCTGGTAATGAAGGGCCTGTTTGTGTATAACAATGGTAATAGGGCAAAAATAGCAGTGGAGTCGGCTACTTGTTGAACAACAACAACAAAAATAATAATAATGGAGAGAAAGTGGGAGGCAGAAAGAAAGTCAGATGATAAAGAGCCTGAATGTAGTGTGGAAAAGGCAGTGGCTGTCAAAAGCATGTACCATACATTATGTAATAATAACCTATTCCCAGAGTTGTTAGAGGGACAAATAAGATTATAGCTAGAAAAGAGCTTTATAAATTGAATAGTGCTGTTCATGTGGGAGAAATGATTATTACACTGCATCTTCGGAAAGGCATAGCGATCAAGAGCACAGGCTTTGGAGTCAGTCTGCTTGGCTTTGGACCTTGGTGTGCCATTTACTAGCCTTATCATCTTGGACAAGTTCTATAACCTTTCTGTGACTCACTTTTACTGATTCACAGAATGGGGATAATAATAGTACCTACATTATCGGATTGTTGTGAGGTTTAAATGAGTTAATATAAGTAGCATGCTTAGAAAAAGTGTATTTTTTGAAAGCAGTCAGTAAGTGTTAGATTAGTCTTTTCTAACTGACAATGCCCCTTTTGCCTCCATCATCATCTCATTTGAGCAGCTCAGTGAAACAGAGAAGGCAAGGAATATTATCTCCACCACATAGCTTACTTTCTTTCCGCTCCCCAGCACTGGTGGTTCCTGGGGCTCTTCATGGGCTGTCTGAGAGCTAGAGATTCTCAGGACAGCAGATGCCCAGATTTTATCCAGCCCACCATTCCCCAGTCTGACCATTGTCACTTCTCCATCTCCAGGCTTCCGAAACTTGCATGTGGACGACCAGATGGCAGTCATTCAGTACTCATGGATGGGGCTCATGGTGTTTGCCATGGGCTGGCGGTCCTTCACCAATGTCAACTCCAGGATGCTCTACTTTGCCCCTGACCTGGTTTTCAATGAGTAAGTGCTCATAAGTCCAAAACTCACATAAACACAGCATCCTGGCTATGTCTGTTTGATGGTAATGATGGTAGTAACAGTGGTGGCTAGCCCATTTAACCTATATATGAGGCAGTAGAGGCCCCTTCTAGCTTGTACAATCTGAGGTGCCTTTGCTTGACAAGAAGGCAAATTGGTAGGAGACCAGGGGGGGGGCGGGTACTGAGGCCATCCCTTTCCCACCCAAGACCCAACCTTGGTATTTTGGTCATGTTTCTGACATGTTTTTTAACCTATCTCAAAACCTCATATCAAGGTCCTTTCCATTCACTCTGACCAGCATAGGGAATGGGCATAGAGACTCTAGCTGTGAGGGCTAAAGTTCTTTTGGTCCCTTTTGCTCATCAAGGGCTACTGCCAGTCACCATTTGTTGAGCAACTCCTTTATGCCAGAACTATACTAGATACTTTGTAAATCCTTCTCATTGAATCGTCATGAAAACCAGATTTCCCCTTTGTAAAGATAATTTTTTAATGAATGAGAAAAATTAGGCTCAACAAAATAAAGTGACTCACCCAAGTTAACAGAGCTAGTGCATGTTGGCAACAGATTTCAAAATATGTCTATGTAACCCCAAGTTTTTATACTTCTTCATGGTGGTTAGTGATGGTGAAGAGCAGCTCCATCACTCTGGCCATGTGACTTTGGCCCTGTCACTTTTCTTCTCTTAAAAACAGGTTTAGATGGTCAGTGTGGGTCCCCTGTATCCGGCCTGGAGAGGGCGGGCGGGCGGCCGCGGCGCGGCGCAGTGCTCCAGGGGCTGCCGAGGGAGCCGCTGGCGTGGGCCACCCCTCCCGGGGCCAGGGCCCCACCCGCGGCTGTGGTGAGCCGCTCCCCGCCTTCGGCTTCCTCCCGATGTGGGTCCGGCGCCTGGGGGTGAAGCTGAAAACCCAGGGGAAGGCTCCGCTTGAACATCTGGGCCGCCCACCCGCAGACCATGTTCCCTGGGAGCATCTGACGTCTCAGCTGCTGCGGGTCGTTCCCCCGGGCAGGCCTCCGTGGGCCCTGGCCCTTTTTCGGGGGTGCCGGGCAGCCATGCCTGGCAGCCCCCGCTACAGCCACGCAACCCAGCAGGCCCAGAGTAGGGTTGCCGTCCCTCCCGGGCAAGGGGGTCCAGCTGGAGCTCGGAGGAGATGCTGGTCCCCAGGAAGATG
>NW_005871052.1:17362138-17425831 GCF_000147115.1 Myotis lucifugus | reverse complement strand
GGTCCCAGGGAATGCGGCCGCGGCCCAGGCCTACTAGTGTCCACCTGGCCAGGTGGGGGGAGGGGCCGAGCAGGGGCGTGAGGAGGTGCAGGATGAACCAAGATTCAGTGCAAAAACGTGCTGAAGATCCGCCGCGAAGATGAACCATCATAAGTACCGCAAGCTGGTCAAGAGGACCTGGTTTTCGAGAAAAGACCTGAAGCGCATCTGGCTGAAGGCAGGCCTGAAGGAAGCCCCTCCCGGCTGGCAGACCCCCACGATCTACCTCAGGGGCAAGTGAGTGCAGGCGCCCCTGCCCCGGGCGCTGCTGCTGTTCTCTTGTAATAAAGGTTGACGAGCTCCGCTGCTCCTGCTGCCTGGAAAAAAAAAAAAACAGGTTTAATTAATGCTTGCCTTGCCACCAGTTCTATTTATCATTTATAAATTTGTCCAAGGGTTCAGATTTTGAAATTACACTGGTATTGACTAAAATCTGTTCATCATTGTCTTTGAGCAGGACCTTTGAATTTTCTGTCCCTCAGTTTCCTCATCTGTTAACTAAATAGAACTTTTTCAAATGGTTTCTTATGAAGACTCTAAAATGGGAGTTAATGGGTATGAAATGTCTGGCCCATAATCAGGGGTCCTCAAAGTACGGCCCGCGGGCCACATGCGGCATGCCGAAAACATTTATCCGGCCCCCCGGGTGTTTTTGCCACTGCTGCCTGACCTGCTTAGCAGCCGACTCATCCCGGGCCTGCAGTGCGCATGTGTGGAATGTCTGAGGGACAGTGAACTGGCCCCCTGTTTAAAAAGTTTGAGGACCTCTGCCCATAATGGACAATAAATAAAAAAAGAAGTACATTTCTGATACTTTCTCCAATAGTGATATTCTTTTCCACTTCTGTTTGGGGTCCCTTGATGGCATTGTGAATGTAGCTAGTCAGAAAAATATTCCCAAGGACTTTGAATTAGTCTCACCACAGAGAATCCCTTTGGTCAGGGCAAAAATTGACCTTCTCTTCTCTCTAGTCCTCTAACTGAGAAGAGCCTTAAAATAAATTCTACAGGCCAGTAGTTCCTTCTAGTACAGCAATGTGGAGGAAAATAAGCACCCCCAGATGCCCTTTTGCAAGCCATCCAGCCCTGTTAGTCAGAAGCTAAGAATAACCATTGGGCTTTTGGCATGACCTGCTTTGTGGTTTCCAAATCTCTAAAGAGTTACCCAGGATACCATCTTCTGGGGCAGGCCTTAAAAATCCCCCTTTATGTTAATCTCTCAAACCCATCCTCCTACTGCTCTCCAGTGATTGAATCAACTCCTTATGCACCTGCAAGACCCTCACCATTCAGAGCCCTAAGACCTTTGCAAAGTGATAATTGCCTATTTTCTAAATCTTAAATTTCCTTCTCTGCCTCTGCATAAATATGTGGTGCCTTACCTCAGCTTTCTGGCCCATTCCCATGTATTTCATCAAAAGGTACCACAGCCCTAGCCAGTTTTGCTCAGTGGATAGAGCATCAGCCTGACACTGAAAGATCCTGGGTTTGATTCTGGTCAAGAGCACGTACTTTGGTTGCAGGCTTAATCCCCAGCCCTGGTCAGGCCGCATGCAGGAAGCAACCAATGGATATGTCTCTCTCACATCAGTGTTTCTCTAGATCTGTCTCTCCCCTTCCCCTCCATTCTCTCTAAACAAATCAATGGAAAAATATCTTTAGGTGAGGATTAACAATAACAATAAAGGTACCACAGGAAGGTGACACACGTAAACGCCAGTAGTAGAATTCTCCCACAACCACATCAAATTTACAACTAAAATACAGAACAACCATCATTTAGAAACACCTGAAATCTGACTGAATGGAAGTTCTATAACTAGAGAAATAAAGAAGGAAGCACATTGAGACTAGTAGGAGGGGCAGAGGCGTAGAATGGACTGGTACCACACCCACGTGTGGCATGTTTTTAATTGGGAGGGATATCTTGGCTGAGTAGAACTCCCGTGAGGAGCAAGCAGTCCCAGCCACACACCAGGCCCCCAGCCCAGGATTCCAGAGCTTGGAAGAGAAGTCCCTGTAACTTTGGGCTGTAAAAACCAGTGGGGATTGTAGTTGAGTGACAGGGAGGCAGCCAGAGACCCAGACAGGTCCTCTTATAGTGCCAGTGCACAGATGTCTTCGGATTCACTTTCTCTGAGTTCCAGTGCTAAGGCAGCAGCTTGAAAGAATCTAGGGAGATACAGGGATGAACTAAATTGTCTGTCATCAGGGCAAGAACTGAGAGGCAGCTTTCTCACAGACAAAAGTGCTGGGAACTTCCCCCAACAGAGCTGACTGGCAGGCACCATATCTGAGTCTCCATCAATTGGTAGAGTGGTCTTGTGTAGTAGGTATCCTGTAGAGCCCAGTGGCTCAGCCTCCCTAGTCAACTCAGTTGGGCACTCTAGGTATGCCCACATTATTTGCCCCACCTTGGTGACTCCCTGAGATCCTGCCCCACCCAAGCTGTTTGCAGTGTCTTTTCCATATGAATGGCATGTTCTGGCTCAGGCTTCAGACTTTCCTAAAATCTCTCAAACCAGCATCAGCTGGACTCAATGTGCTCTATACTTCTCAATAAGTGGCCAGGACTGACACTAGCAGCAACTTGACAAGGTTCACAGCTTGGCCTCTCCTGGATACATACTAGTCCAACACAAGTAGCAGCCATCTAAAGATTGCTCTGTAGCTTGTGTTGGGTGGCCCCAGGCATGGCATAGACAGTGGCTGACTTTACACCTCTCAGGAGGCCCAAGAGCCAGTGCAGCTGATGGAGTTTCAGACCATGCCATATTACAACTCTATCACATCCATGAGCAACACACTAAAGGGTTGGACTTGGTGAGCACCAAAGCCCCACTGAAGCAAGTCCTGCTACATAAGGGTGTCGTACACAGCAGCTCTTCCATGGTAGTCACAGCTGGTCCTCACAGCCAATTGGTATGGGGGTAAATTCCTCCCAGTGATGCCAACAGTATTCAAGGCTCAACTACAACAGGATAGTGCACGCAAATGACACAGAGGCATACCTAGAGTGCCCAGATCAGGCGATTAAGAAGGCTGAGCCAATAGGTCCTACAGGACACCTACTACACAAGGCCACTCTACCAATTCCCAGAGATGTAGCAGCTCTACCTAATACATAGAAACAAACATAGGGAAGCAGCCAAAATGCAGACACAAAGACACATGTCACAAATGAAAGAAAGAAGAAATCTCCAGATAAAGAACTAAA
The DNA here is from genome assembly GCF_000147115.1 of Myotis lucifugus. Classification (NCBI taxonomy): domain Eukaryota; kingdom Metazoa; phylum Chordata; class Mammalia; order Chiroptera; family Vespertilionidae; genus Myotis; species Myotis lucifugus. The sequence continues at coordinate 17,422,575 of NW_005871052.1, read as the reverse complement.
TGAAATGGAAGGAAGCAAACTATTAGATACAGAGTTCAAAATAATGGTTATAAGGATGCTTAAAGAACTTAATGAGAATTTCAAGGATTTTAGTGAGAATATCAAGGAACTTACTGAGAATTTTAAGGAAATAAGTGAGAACATCAAAGACATAAAAAAAGGACCAGTCAAAAACGAAGGATACACTAACTGAAATGAAGAATACTTTACAGGAAATAGTAGAGTAGAGCATGCCGAGGATGAAATAAGTGATTTGGAATATGAGGAAGCAAAAAACACCCAATCAGAAGAGCAAAAAGTAAAAAGAATCCAAAATTATGAAGATAGTGTAAGGAGCCTCTAGGAAAACTTCAAGTGTATCAATATTCACATTATGGGGGTGCCTGAAGGAGAAGAGAGGGAGCAAGAAATTGAAAACCTATTTGAAGAAGTAATGACAGATAACTTCCCCTACCTAGTGAAAGAAATAGATTTACAAGTCCAGGAAGCACAGAGAGTCCCAAACAAGAAGAACCAAAAGAGGCCCACACCAAGACACATCATAATTAAAATGCCAAAGGTTAAAGATAAAGAGAGAATCTTAAAATCAGCAAGATAAAAGCAGTTAGTTGCCTACAAAGGAGCACCCATATGACTGCCAGCTGATTTCTCAACAGAAACTTTGAAGGCCAGAAGGGAGTGGCAAGAATTAGTCAAAGTGATGAAAAGAAAAAACTGACAACCAAGATTACTCTACCCAGCAAAGCTATTATTTAGAATAGAAGTTCAGATAAAGAGTTTCACAGACAAGAAAAAGCTGAAGGAGTACATCAAAAAAAAAACCAGTATTACTTAAAATGTTAAATGTTGAAGGAGAAGGAGAAGGAGAAGGAGAAGGAGAAGGAGAAGAAGAAGAAGAAGAAGAAGAAGAAGAAGAAGAAGAAGAAGAAGGAGAAGAAGAAGAAGAAGAAGGAGAAGAAGAAGAAGGAGAAGAAGAAGAAGAAGAAGAAGAAGAAGAAGAAGAAGAAGAAGAAGAAGAAGAAGAAGAAGGAGGAGGAGGAGGAGGAGGAGGAGGAGGAGGAGGAGAAGAAGAAGAAGAAGAAGAAGAAGAAGAAGAAGAGATCAAAATATGAGCAATAAAATAGCAATAAATACATATCTATCAACAATTGAATCTAAAATTCAAAATGAACAACAAGGAATCTAATGAACAAAATAACCTGATTAATAAAATAGAACCAGAGGCATGGAAACATGAAACAGACTAATGAATCTCAGTGCAAAGGGGTGAGAGGGGCAGGAAGAGATTAACCAAAGAACTTATATGCACATTTGCTTTACACAGGGACCTATGGTGAAGGCCTGGTGTAGGGCAGGATCTGGATCTGGGTGGAGGAGGGTAATGGGGGAGGATACGGGAAACATCTTCAATACTCTCAAGGATAAAGATCTAAAAAAATAAAAAATAAAAAATAAATGCTTTTACTGCCCCCCCCCCCAGAAAAAAAAGGTACCACAGGACTACCCACATGGTCTTAAATACATCAAGCCCCAGAGCTCCTGAAACAATAGGTGCCCCCTGTCCCCTTCTTCTCATAGGAACCCACTATACTAGAGCTCTTGGAATTCCTAAAAACATCAAAACCAATGTTTCTCAACAGGGATGTTGTTGACGTTTTTGGAGGAATATTTTTTCATTGCACAGGAAGTTCCCACATATTGGAATATGTTTAACATTCCTGGCACCTGTCCACTATCCTATCTAATAAAAGAGAAACATGGTAATTAGCCGTACCTCCGCTACCCTTCCCATTGGCTAATCAGGGTGATATGCAAATTAACTGCCAGCCAAGATGGCGGCCGGAAGCCAGGCAGCTAGAAGCGAACATGAGGCTTGCTTGCTTCAGTGACAGAGGAAGCCAACATTACCCATTCCCCGCCTGCCGCTGCCAGCCTCTGAGCTTGCAGTTTGAATCATTGTTACAAATATAGAAGCTAAAAAAAACCCCCAGGAACCTGCTTTCAGCTAGCTGGGATCTCAGAGCTGAAGTTGAAACAGTGTTTCGATTATAGAACCCAAACAAACCAGATACCTGCTTTCAGCAGCCAAGGTCTCAGAGCTGGAGCCAAGCCTCAGAGCTAAAGCTGGCCCAGAATAAAAAAAAAAAAGGAAAAAAGGAGCGGTTGGGAGCTTCAGTCACCCGCCAGCCTGAAAAAAGCCCTCAGCCCTTCACCCAGAATGGCCAGGCACCCCAGTGGGGACCCCCACCCTGAAGGGGGTGTGACCAGCTGCAAACAGCCATCAGCCCCTCACCCAGGCTGGCCAGGCACCCCAGTGGGGACCCCCACCCTGATCCAGGACACCCTTCAGGGCAAACCAGCCGGCCCCCACCCATGCACCAGGCCTCTATCCTATATAGTAAAAGGGTAATATGCCTCCCAGCACCGGAATCAGCAGAGCCGCGAGGCCTCCCGGCACCGGGATCAGCGTGACAGGGGGCAGCGCCCAAACCCCCTGATCGCCTTGCGGCTCTGTGTGTGACAGGGGGCGGGGCCACAACCTCCCTATCCGCTCTGCTCTGTTTGTGATAGGGGAAGGCTCCCCAACCCCCTGATCAGCCCTGCTCTGTGCCTGATAGGGGGGAGCTCCCCAACCCCCTGATCGCCCTGCGGCTCTGTGTTTGACAGGGTGCGGCACCCCAACCCCCCCCCCCCACAGGCCCTGCTCTTTGTGTGACGAGGTAGAGCCATAACCTTCCCATTGGCCCTGCCCCGAGTGTGACAGTGGCGGTGCCCCAACCCCCTGATCGACCCTGCTCTGTGGGTGATAGAGGGCGGTGCCCCAACCCCCCCCCCATGGGCTCTTCTCTGTGTGTGACGGGGTAGAGCCATAACCTCCTCATCGGCCCTGCCCTGAGTGTGACAGGGTGCAGCGCCCCAACCCCCTGATCTGCCCTGCTCTGTGTGTGACAGGGGGCGGTGCCCCAACTCCCCTATCGGCCCTACTCTGTGAGTGACAGGGGGAGCTCCTCAACCCCCTGATCGGCCCTGCTCTGTGAGTGACAGGGGGAGCTCCTCAACCCCCTGATGGGCCCTGCTCTGTGCGTGACAGGGGGGAGCTCCCCAACCCCCTGATGAGCCCTGCTCTGTGCAAGACAGAGTACAGAGCCCCAACCCCCCTGATGGTCCCTGCTCTGTGAGTGACAGGGGGCAGCGCCCCAACCCTCTGATTGGCCCTGCTCTGTGCGTGACAGGGGGTGGCGCCGCAACCTCCCCATCGACCCTGCCTTGAGTGTGACAGGGGGCGGTGCCCCAACCCCCCAATCGGCCCTACCCTGAGCGTGACTGAGGGTGGCATCACAACCTCCTGATCTGCCCTGCTGTGTGCATGACAGGGGGCGGCGCCCCAACTCCCCAATCAGCCCTGCTCTGAGCCCGACCAGGGGCTGCACCTAGGGATTGGGCCTGCCCTCTGCCACCCGGGAGCAGGCCTAAGCCAGCAGTTCATTATCTCCTGAGGGGTCCCAGACTGCGAGAGGGCACACCCGGGCTGAGGGACCACCCCTCCCCCCCGAGTGCACAAATTTTTGTGCACCGGGCCTCTAGTATACCAAATAAAACTCCAGTCACTGTGACAGTCTAAACACATTTTAGCACCCAATATGGAGACAGTAACTCTCTAGTTGAAAAACACTAATTGCCGTTAGCCTCATTAAGGTACTAGTAATAAGGAGACTGAAGCCCAAAGAGAGAGACAAGGAATCTGAGCCAACCCATTTGCTGATTTCTCTTATATCAAACCCTATCATGAGCCCTGCATTTTTCTTTGTTCCTGACCTTTTTGGGAAACACATATAAGGGTAATGAGCTTGAACTCTACCTGAATGACCTTTGGTAAATTACTTAACTTCCTTGAATCTCATTCTTCTCATCTGTTGAATGGTGAATAGTATGATAATGGCACCTTCCTATATGTAATTTATTGAGCACTTAAGAATTGCCAGGCACCGTGCTCAGTGTTCTCCAATTTTCATTTCCTCTCTTTTACTCCCACCTACCTCTGCTCTCCTGAATTCCATTCTTGACCCCATGTTCCCTACCTTCTACTCTATTTCCCTTTCTTTCCTTTTAACTATTTCCTTATTCTTTTTGCCCTTTCTCTCCCTTTTCTGTTCCTATCTTTTCTGAATTTCTTCTGTTGCCTTTCTCCCCATCTTTCCCTAATTTCTCTGTTCTTGGGGCTTGTAGAAGTGTTACAGCAGTCCTGCATGCCAGGAGCATGATATCAATGGTAGGTACAAAGACTGCAGTGTTGTTATCAACAGAGTCCTGGAAGTACAATAAAGACCAGAACAGATCCAGGCCCCAGAGTCAGCAGATGTTATTAAAAAATTCTCTATATTGAAAGAGCTTGGAGCAACAGTGTTTTGGTCAATTGACTTGTGCTACTACCTAAATACTTCTTTCCAGTTGTGCTCCAGTCAGAATTGAATATTCCTACACCATCCACCTCCTTCCCCCTTTCTTTAGGCCAACCAAAATTTCTCTGAGATAGAGTGTTGAGCTTCCATCTACCTAGTGCCAGAGATACTCAGGTTGTGGACTATGGTAGTGGTTTGGGAACTAAAATATTAAACCACAACCTTCAGTCACAATCTGGGAGGTCTTTTTCCTTACCACTTGTCACATTCCTTTTACTTTTTCCACAAGATATATAATTTCTCTCTCTCTCTCTCTCTCTCTCTCTCTCTCTCTCTCTCTCTCTCTCAATTTATAGAGTGCTGAAAACCAAGAATGCCTACCAGCTAGAGGATGCTGTATTTTCTCTTAGAGGCTTGCTATAGACCAGTGATGGCGAACCTATGACACGCGTGTCAGAGGTGACATGCGAACTCATTTTTTTGGTTGATTTTTCTTTGTTAAATGGCCTTTAAATATATAAAATAAATATCAAAAATAGAAATCTTTGTTTTACTATGGTTGCAAATATCAAAAAATTTCTATATGTGACATGGCACCAGAGTTAGGTTAGGGTTTTTCAAAATGCTGGCACACCGAGCTAAAAAGGTTCGCCATCACTGCTATAGGCAGTCATGGAAAAGAAAGCTTGCTTCCCATAAGAAGCTTGGCCACTTCCCTATATAATTTATAGGTGATAATGTGATGATCTGTTCATAAGTCACTATAATGAAAACAGCTCACACTGTTTATAACTCCCAAACTGTAGTAAGGAGCAGCCAATATATGAGGATTAAGCTCTTCCTCAGCAGGGGACCTTTACATTGAACATTCAGAAACACTTTCTGGATGATTTGATAAACATTGGAACTCATTTTGAAGGGACAATGGATGAATCTCCTTCCTTAGGAGCATTTAAATAAATACTTAAATTTTTTGTATGGGAAATGGCATTCAAGACAAGAGGCAGGGAAATTGATAAGATGAACTACTACTATAGTCACTTAAAAATCTTGGTATCCTTACTTTAACACTTGATTTCTAAGTTCTGTCTCCTATAAAATCTCCAAGTTGTGATACCTGGAAGGCATGTTCTTGCTCTGGATGTAGCTAGGTTATTGAAAATATAGTCAGAGAGACCATGTGCCTGGCCCATTTTGGTTAGACTTGTCTGTCCCTGTCTCAGGAAACAGGAGGGACACAGGAACTTGGAAGTTCCATGTGTTTACCCATATCCTGACCAGGAGAGATGAGTAGTTATCAGGATGTCAGGATTTTTTTTTTTTTAGTGGGGGAATATCAACCTTGTTTCTTGCCATTGAAGTATTAACAAGAGGAACACCAAGCTCTTCTTGGAGAACCTGGCGAGGGGAGATCAACGAGAGACATTCTCTTGGACTTGTTATAAACCTTCCTCATTTCTCCTCTTCCTCTGTGTGTCTCTTTCTCAGGTACCGCATGCATAAGTCCCGGATGTACAGCCAGTGTGTCCGAATGAGGCACCTCTCTCAAGAGTTTGGATGGCTCCAAATCACCCCCCAGGAATTCCTGTGCATGAAGGCACTGCTGCTCTTCAGCATTAGTAAGTGCCTGGAGGGGTAGGGAATGTCCTTGGGGGCCTAGGGGCTCAGAGAACAGTTGCTTTTTTCATTAAAGTGTTATCAGCTCTTGGACATTTCCCTTTCGTTTTCACCCTTCCCACTCCATTCTCCCTTAGCATGATTTTGCTTAACAAGGATAAATTTCATAGATAAAGACCAATTTCATTGCTAAAATTCATCCTCCATTAGATTTCCACCTATCCTGATCCTCTCTTTGGGATAAAACCTTTTGGCTGATTGTAGCAGACCTCTGAAGTTTTCCATACCTTCTACCATAGAATCAGGCAAGGCCTACCTTATATTTCTTGCAGGGCAGAAGGGACTGCCTCCTAGAAAGAACTTCCTCCCCTGCCAACAAGAGAAGGTCTATGTAAATAACTCAGACAGGGTTTATTTGGCATCCAAAAATGTTTCTGTAATGTCTCTTCTAAGCAGAGTGCTCTTTTAGCTGATAAATGAGTCAAAATTAAGTATTCAAAGTTATGTATTTTAATTGTCTAAATCAGAACTACTCTGTGGATAATGTAAAATCATAGGTCCTAAGAAATGTGATAAGAAGACTAGAAAAAGGAAAGGTTAAGCACATTGTATGTATTTGATGCTCTTCAAGTTGGGTCCAGCTAGCCTTTCCCCTAAGACCTTTCTGGCAAACTGAAGGCCCCAGACATACAGACTTCAGCTGCAGGAAATCAAGTAGATGGTTCCCTCCCTGTGGGGTGGGTGTCAATTTGTGGCCAGAAAACTTGGTGCTTTATCTAATGCTCCTTTGTGGGCATGCTTCCCCTCCCCATTCTGTCTTCATCCCACATCAGTTCCAGTGGATGGGCTGAAAAATCAAAAATTCTTTGATGAACTTCGAATGAACTACATCAAGGAACTTGATCGTATCATTGCATGCAAGAGAAAAAATCCCACATCCTGCTCAAGGCGCTTCTACCAGCTCACCAAGCTCCTGGACTCTGTGCAGCCTGTAAGCAAATGATGGAGGGTGCCTTGTCAGGGAGAGCTGCCTGATAGAGCCAAATGATAGTATGTTCTTCTAGGGTCTGGCACCACCTGTTGGGAGGTGCTTCCATACTCCTCTTACTTTGAGTGTGGTCCAGGAAGAAAATGCAATGGAGAAGAAATGAACACAGGTCACGATGTCCCAGCTGGATGTTGTGAAAGAGGTGGAGGAGTTGAGAACAGAACAGTTGGGACTCAGGGAATGGGCTTAGACCAGATAAGTTCTCTGGGCAGACAAAACAGACCTGGATGTTTTCCCCCTCTTCTTTGAGTCATGAGTGTGAGTTTTTGTTCATACACCGTTTGTGTTTCTGAGTGTGTGTGTGTGTGTGTGTGTGTGTGTGTGTGAGTTTTTATGCATACACTGCGTTTCTGAGTGTGTGTGTGTGTGTGTGTGTGTGTGAGTTTTTATGCATACACTGCGTTTCTGAGTGTGTGTGTGTGTGTGTGTGTGAGAGAGAGAGAGAGAGAGAGAGAGAGAGAGAGAGACAGAGAGACAGAGAGACAGAGAGACAGAGAGAGAGAGGAGCCCTGGGGAAGAGGAATACTTAGTCCTGAGTCAGAGAGTTTACAATGGTGTAAGAGATCTCTTGGGAACCCTCAGTGATTCCATGGAGGTCATTTAGAGTGCACGCGCGCACACAGACACACACACACAAACACACACACACACATGACCAAGAATAGGAAAGGAGAAAAAGCAAAGGTGGGAGTAAGAGCCTGATAGAAGTCAACTCTTTGTCAACCCTTATTTCTTATTTCCTCCCTCTCTTATTGTCCCCCCTACAGATTGCACGAGAGCTGCACCAGTTCACTTTTGACCTGCTAATCAAGTCGCACATGGTGAGCGTGGACTTTCCAGAAATGATGGCAGAGATCATCTCTGTGCAAGTACCCAAGATCCTTTCTGGAAAAGTCAAGCCCATCTATTTCCACACTCAATGAAGCTTTGGAAGCCCCCATTTCCTCACCCCACCTCACTCCCCTTTTCAGATATCTTCTGCCTGTTATAACTCTGCACTATTTCTCTTCTGTGCCTTGGGGAATTTCCTCTATTGATGTGTAGTCTGTCAAGAAGACGTTCCTGAATCCTGTTTGCCAGACTTTTTTCTATTTTCCTTCTTTCTTCCCCGCCCCCACCTCCCCATCTGACCCTCCCATGGCACTTTCAGACTCTGCTCTCTGCAATGAATGTCTCTTATCTGTGTTTTGAATGGTGTTATATTTCTTTAAATCTGTGATGATCCTCATGTGGACCAGTGTCAAGTTGTGCTTGTTTATAGCAGTGTGCTGTGTGCCAGCCACACAAATGTTTACTCACTTAGTGCCACGGGAAGTTTACGGAGCTAAGAGTATCTGGGAAAACCAAAAGTCAAACAAACAAAGAAACAAACAAAAACCAAAAAAACTTGCTAGGATATTTTTTCCTTTCAAAAATATAAAAACAAACAAATCCCCAAAGACGCTAACAGTGACTAGAATAAGGTGAGCATTACAAGACCATGGGGAGTCATTGCTATTTTTCAAAACCCTCCCTCCCAGAGTTTCTGCAAAAAGCTTTTTCCATTAGAGGGCAGGATGGCTCCAAAACTGAGTTGGGGGAGGGGAGAGACAGATTTAAGACAGGACAAAGAGGACAGCTAAATCACCAATATCTGCTCACAGTCTTGGTCCCTGAGGTCTAGACTGCTCAACTGCAGTGCAATTCATTGTACTGAAAGTGTTCTTCTTATTTAAAAACTTGTCTGCATGTGAATGCCTCCCCCACTCCAATCTCTTTCTCTCACCCTCTGCCTCCATGCTCAAATTGACTTTCAATAGCTTTCCTAAGAACTTTGAACAAATGTTCTCTTTAGGCAAAACTTGGCCACTTCCACTAAAGAGTAAGACCAGCAAGAAAGAGAAGAGAGATCTGACTTTTTGGAAGGCCCTATTCAGATCCAGGTCTGCTTTCCCACTTATGGGCCAAGGAGGAACTTGGGGCTGTAGTTAGAGGAAAAGGAAGTGGTGGTTTGGCTCTTCTCCATTTAGGACACTGAAGAATTGATCCCTCCTTGCCCCCACCTTTAAAAGACCTGAATGCTTTTAGCCTGATTCCATGCTGAAGGTTCCTCCACCCTCCTTCAGTGTTTTGTGGGTCTGAACTTCACCAAAAACAGTGGTGAAATTTTCCCACTTCTCTAGACATGTTCATAGACTCTTTGCTAAGAGCCCCCATCACAAAGAAGGCTAACAAGGAGCAGATTTAACATTTATTTCTAAATGCAGTAGACTCAAAGTCTTCTTACCAAGTATCTCTCATCAACTACCAGATCTTCTCTTCATCCCTTAGACAAACTGGAAAGAAGGCATCAATAGATTGGACAAGCTTGGCGACTTGCCTTTGTCCCCCAGAGATGGTACCTTCCTACCAAGTGGAAAAATGCCCATTTTCTCCTTCAGTGCAGCTAAAGGGGCAACCCATATTGGGGTTAAAGAGAAAATTCATTCAGTTACCAGGCTGGGAAGAATGGGGCACTAGAAGCAGAAACCCTGTAAATGCTCTCCTTGCCACTCAGCATATTCACCTGCAGAAGTCATGGGAAGAAGAGAGAAGAAAGCAAGAGGAGACTGACTACTAAATTAAGAGGCAAAGTTTAAAGCCAGATGGGTACCATCTGGTGAATTTACTCCTCCTCCTCCTCCTCCTCCTCTGCTGCAGATTATGTGCTCTGACTTTGACCATACTCAGCCAGAATCCCCACCTATGTTGCTGCCTGTCAGTCAGAGGGAAGCTGAAACACTGAGATGACAGGACCATGGCCTTTTTGCAAAGTTCTGGTTGGTGTGGCTCCAATGGGCTGCCACCCATGAACTCAGGGTGTGTTCCTGGGACACTGGTTTCATATAGACATTTGGCACACCTCTATTCTGTTGACTTTGTTCCCTAATCCCAAGTGAAGAGGGAATGCCCAACTACTTTCTCATCTTGGCCACTTAGCTCTTTAATTCATCTGCTAAACTCAAGGAATTAGAAGCCAGTCAACAAGATGCCCATTTCAGTTGGTTCACTTTACTTGTTGAGAAGATAGTTTCTGAGTGATCTGATATGATCTACATGGGTTTCCTCCCCTGATTTCTGTGTTGATATTAATAGCCAAAAGAACTTGCAAAAACAGTTTCTTTAAATAACAAGGGAGAGAGGAACCTAAGATGAGTGATATACCAATCCAAGACTGCTGGATAAAACTAATACTGGCAGGTTGTCTTTCTGGCGTAAGATAGACAAATTCTGGTTTTCTTTGTTATTACACTATTTGGCTTATATAAGTTCACAGGATCACTTTTTGCTATTTTATTATTTTTTTAATATATTTTATTGATTTTCTACAGAAAGGAAGGGAGAGAGATAGAGAGTTAGAAACATCGATGAGAGAGAAACATCCATCAGCTGCCTCCTGCACATCTCTTACTGGGGATGTGCCCGCAACCCAGGTACATGCCCTTGACCGGAATCGAACCTGGGACCTTTCAGTCCGCAGGCCGATGCTCTATCCACTGAGCCAAACCGGTTTCGGCACTTTTTGCTATTTTAAACAGAAAAAAAAATACACCACTCTTTTCAGTTAAACTAGATTACATTTTAATAATTTCTTTACATCTGTTTTGAAATGATCTTCACTTTTTATGGTACATGGATTTGATATTATCATTCTAATACCTCTTCTTGTAAAGACTAGAGTCTCTCCTTTCCATTTCCTGATTATCAAATTTTTCATCATTAGAGATTTCTCAATTGTGACTATTGTCCTTATGAATATGTATGCTTTCACTTGTGAAAGCCAAAAATCAGTGTAATTAAAATCAGCAACAACTGGATTACTCTAAATTTCAGGATGGCAAGAATAGGGAAAACAGCCTACACAAGGCTTTAGGCCTACTGCTTTTGCACTGGGGAGTCTATGAGAAAAAGTATTTTAGCTTGGCTTTGTTCTCTCAAAGATGAAAGGGGGATTTATGCTTTCTTTTGGTAATTGATGTTTCAGCCAATGTAATTGGCAGAAGTCTCATTTTGCATGCACTCTACAAACAGTGTTGATGTGGTTGGTACACTGTGCTCACCCGTGAAGGATTGGCCAATAAGATCCACTCACCTGGTGAGCTGGAAGATGAAGATCACTCATCAGACAAGTAACTATCTCCAAAGAGGCTATTTCTAAAGAGGTTTGCAGTGTTCAATGGGGATGGAGAGTGAGGAAGAGAAAAGAAAAGGGAGCACCGTAGAAGAAGGTCTTGTCTGTGTGGGCAGCAGACCGCTGCCAGGGTCACAAACTCTGTGGTCAAATAAGAGAATTGTGTGGCAATTTCAACTTTTGTTCATTGGGCAGTTTGCCCAGGCTTAGTGTCTGAGCTGAAATGAGGGTTGGATTCTACGTTCCATTGATTTTCTATGCCACAAACAGTGTCATCATTCTTGGAAAGCTCATTATTTTTTTAATGAGAAAGATATTTTAAAGGATTCTGTCATATCTTTGAAAAAGAAAATCAGTAATACATATATATTTTATATATGTTCACTGGCACTAAAAAAGAAAAAAAAGTTTCCTTCCATCCCTCTGTCCTTTAAGTAGTTCAGGTTTGAGAAATAATGTGGTGATGCTAAAGTCCCTCTCTGTCCATCCTTTATTTCTAAATGTACATATGCATATATAGCAAGAATAATTCTGTTTGTACTTTAAGAGAAAGTAGTTCTACCATCCACATGATACTACCAATTACACAAATGACCTAACTTTGAGCTTCAAGTAGCTCCTGTTTGTTTCATTAGCACAGCACAGACATGGCCTTGACCTCTTTTCTCCCTTGATATTTAGCAGAGTACAAAAGCCCAAGCCACTCCCTTTAACCCCTTCCCAACCTTGTTCCAGAGTTTCGCCTTATAAGATTCTTTCCAGACAACTCAGTAACTATGCCTGCATGTTTCCTGCATGGCCATGAGAAAACAGGTGGCTGACTACTAATTATCCTGTGCCAGTTGCCCAAATGAAAGGTCACTGAGCCAAGGAAATGGCCTTCATGCTCAACCCCCTATAGGGAGTCATGAGAATCAGGAATGCTAAAGCACAGGATCAAATCCCAAAGTTAAAGTCAAAATAAGCCATTTTGCATGTGCAATTTCTTTTATAGATAGTTATGTTCTCATTGCTGCCTTTTATAGGCAGTTCTGTTCTCATCGCTAATCTCTTTGAAAATCTTTGAAAGATGTTTTAAAAAAGACAAAGAGTTGAGAGCATCACATTATGTAACCAAAGATTACACTGTATCTGCTAAGATACCAAAATTTTTAAGGGCAGGGAGGGAGTAAACATTGGTGCCTCTTTGGTAAGCTATCCAAAGACTGACTTATAAGAGTTCTGTGGGTTTCCCCCACACACAATATACATGTTTAGAACAGTAGAAAATAATTTTGAAAAAAAATAATTGGGATTATGGGTTCTTAACTAAGAGATTTTATAAGGAGAACTAGCTTTCCTTTTCTCCACTAGTTGTTCAGCAATTCTTTAAAGGTCCATAATTGCATGGTTGGAAATGGAACTGTATTGGCCACTGTGTTTGCTAGTGCCCATTGTAGTTTATCTAAAGATGTGAATCCTTGCTGATAAAGAGAGCATTTAAAGGACTAGATTTTGCACTAGAGGGACAGCAGGCAGGAATCCTCATTTCTGCCCACTTTGGAAGACACAAAAAAGTTCTCTTCAGCTTAGGGCAAAAGGTTGAAATATATTGTACATGAGTATTTGTATCCATGTTTCAAAATTGAATTGTAAACATAGATATAATGTGTTTTGATAGCTTTACCTTTCTCTGCTCCTTTATATTTGGTTCCAGGTCACAATTCATACCATGCATTTGTGAGAGAGGCTGCAGTTCCATTTTGGAAGCTCTATAAAAACATAAAAGTCACCTGGGTTGATCAGATAACTAAGAGATCACTGCCCCTGTTGGGGCCTGATTCCAGGCCTTGCAAAGGAGCAGAGGTGGGGAAGCGGTATGGTACATGATATATTGCACTTTACTAGCCCAAGACTGATGAATGTTTAAAGGGTGGTGAAAACTCATTGGAACTGACTGGGGAAGGCCCAGACTTGGGGCCAAAGGTCCATCAAAATGATTAGTCAATGGCCCCCTAATGGGACCTAAGCATTTGGAAGAAGGAAAGACATTCTTTGTTTTTCACCATCCTTGTGAGAAAAGGGCAATTTACTGCACTTGGGAACCTGGAGCAAGTGCTCTGTCTTTCACATAATTTACTCACCTGCAATTGAGGTGCTCTTGCTACTGGGTGTCTGTGTACTTTAATTATGGTTTTGGATATGTTCTGTAAAGATTTTGACAATGGAAATGTGTTTTTATCTGTTAAAAAATTGTCAATGTACTATAAGTTATATCTCTGTAGGTACTGGTCTGTCTCTGCCCATAGGTAAGGATATTTTTCTTCAATTAAGAGATTGACACTGGGGTCTATTGCTCAAAGCCTCCCAACTCTTAACCATTTCTAGGTGAAGGCAGAAAAATTCACGTTATTCACCCCTCTTCAGACACTTCTGCTGAGGCAACAAAACACTTGCAATATTACCACCCACCAAAGTAAATGGTAAGTATTTGAATTTAGCAGGTAGACTCTTAAAGGTAGAACACCCTTTGACTCAGTTTCAATTTATCCCCATTTGGTTTGGCCAGAAAGTCCATAATATGTATTGATTGGTTTCCAACCCCAATTCAGTATAGCAGAGGTGCTGGTTCCATTCTGTATCCCACTTGTCTCTCAGCCTCTTATGGAATTAAATTAAAAGCTATGAATTAAGTGGCCCTTGTGGCTTAAAATAGTTCCCACATGCACTACTTAACAAGACTGTCATATAGCTGCAGATTCCATTGGCCACCAAAGACTGGAACACACACACATACCCCAAAGAAAAGAAAATTATGATATGTTGCTGCTTCTCTGGTGGTGCCCTCTCTGACTGATGCTTCATATTTTTGGACTATGTTTCCTGAGCAGCAGAAAAGGCAAGCCTGCAGTCTTTTCCAACCTTGGTCCTTGGTGCTCACTCTATGGCAATGAAGTGCCTGTGGGGTTGGCCTATCCCATAAGCCATTCAGGTGATGAGAATAGTCACCTTTGGGATGGCTCAAGCTAAAAGAGAGTCCCTTCAGAACTTAGTGACACCCTTCTGCTTTCTCCTAGACTGGAACATCGGTTAGGGAGTGCCTCGACATGACATTCTTGTGCTGTCCTTGAGCTTAATTTGGCAGCAGGAGGGAGCAGACTATGTAACCAGATGTAAGAATTAATTTAAATATTGAGGGAAAATAAAGAAAAAGAGAAAACATCATATAAAGATTTTTCAAAAGAAACATTAATTTTGATTGAAACTTGTTTTAATGGGGCTTCAGTTCTCACAGCGGCACTTGGCCTCCACTGGGCAGCAGGACCAGCCCCAACTGCTAGTGTTCTGTTCTCTTTTTGTAATCGTGGAATCTTTTGTTGCTCTAAATATGATTAAAAATGACAGAAATTCATTTGTTGTAATGCATGTGTGACTCTGGGTTTGTCTCTGTCTTTGCTTTCAGAAGTATCATCCATTGTATAAAATATTGGCTTGCTGGTCTGCCAGCTTAAACTTGGCTACAGCCCCTGTTGTAGCTGCAGGCTCTAGTTGTTGTTAACAAAGAGACTCTAGAAAAGCTAATGTCCTCTTATCACTATTGTTAATTTGTTAAAACATAAAACAAGCTAAAATTTCAGATGAATGTCATCAGAGTTCCTTTAATTAGCTGTTTTTATTGTCTGTCTTTATTGAAGTCACGAGTTGGTATCATGCCCAGTGACCTCTTATGATGCTACTTTCATTTTCATATACATAAATTTTTTAATCTTTGCACAGGGGTTATAAACTTGACCTGTGTTGGCCTTAGCATAGGTTGACTTGGGACAACTAAAATATCAAAGGGTCTAGGCTAGAAAGCACAAATAGACACTAGTGTCCCATTATAATCTCTCATAAAAAACCCTAAGCTTGTCAGCCAGAAAAAAGCCACACAAAATCTAGCTGTTCACCCTCATCCTCATCTTTGTGGGAGCATAAAATGGGTATGGGCTTCAACCCCAGTTCTTGTCAAGCTTCAGATAAGGAACAGGCACGTTCACATCCTCACTGTTTTTCAGAGGTCATATAATCCTTGACCACCCAGGTAAAATTTGATCCATCATTCTTTTGGGTTTTCAAAAGTTCAAGTAAGCTCCCCTCCTATCTCATTTCAGTGTGGATAGTTATGATATCCCAAAATGAATTTCTGGACTTGAGATACAAGCCATCAATGTGGTATAACAGATATATTAAGGAATAATATGAAAAGTCTTTATGCCTCAGTGTCCTCAACCTATAATAGGGGTTGTCACAGTACCTCTCAACTGGACTGGGTTGGGGATTCAGTAAGAATGTATGTAGCCCAGCTGTTGGGTTTATTTCTCTGGCTTTGCTCCCTGTTTAAATGCCAGCATCCCTAAGAGTGATCCCTTATTGAGCCATGTGTTTCACTGATCAACTCAGAGTGGTTGGATTTCTCAGCATGTTCCTGCAAACAGGGCTTTATGGACAGAAGCAAGCAAAAGATTCTTAGCATGTATGTTTGTGTGTGTTTCTGCAAGAGAATATGTAGTTTTGTGGGTTGTATGTGTAGATTCTTTTCTCTTGGACCTACAAACAGTGACCTAACAGCCACCCTACTTGGTTTCATTTACTGATCAGCCCCTGCCTTAATTAAAAAGGTAGTTAGCATCCCCCATAGATTTTTTTAAGGAGTACCAAAGCACACAGGTCAGGGAGACAACAGCTAGTGGATTAAAAAGAGCCTGGAGGCAGGAGTCCTATATATGAGCTAGTGCAGTGGTCGGCAAACTCATTAGTCAACAGAGCCAAATTTCAACAGTACAACGATTGAAATTTCTTTTGAGAGCCAAATTTTTTAAACTTAAAATATATAGGTAGGTACATTGTTATTAACTTAATTAGGGTACTCCTAAGCTGGCCTTTGCTAAAAACGTCCTCAATGTGATTGAGGTACGTTCTCTGAGGTCGACCCCTTCCAACTCTCCCATCCACACTCATATTGTATACTTGTTTCAGATAGACGAGTGTGGATGGGAGAGTTGGAAGGTGTAAACCTCAGCAAATGTACCTCAAAACAATGTACCTTCCCCGTGCTGCGTATCCCGCGGCCCGCCTGCGCCGCATCTCCCATCGCCCGCCTGACCTAACCAACACCCCCCACTTCTTCTAAAGCCCCTTCTTCAAAATAGACTCACCCAGGCCGAAAACCGACTTCTGCGCATGGGCGACAAAGTTTCAATCGCACTGTACGTGCACACCCACACGTGGTATTTTGTGGAAGAGCCACACTCAAGGGGCCAAAGAGCCACATGTGGCTTGCAAGCCTCGGTTTGCCGACCACTGAGCTAGTGTATAACTATGATTCTGACCTGCTGATATGATGTTTGGAAACCAGCTTTCCTTTCCTGGACCTTAGTTTTCTCATATATGAAATGAGTCTGTCTGAAGGTATGAAATAGGACTAGATGATATGGGAAGCCTCTTCCAATGTGGACACCGTGGTATTGCAAACAGCATCATCTTTCTTAATCATGATATAAAGGGGAAAAGAAAGGGCCATTTGCTATCCTGAGAACATTAAGTTTTTGTTTGTTGTTCATACTCAACAACCCCCTTCAGTGCTCACGGCCCACAGGTAAGGAGGCTGAGCAATGGTTCAAGGCTGCAATGTACTCTAGCATGGGTCCACTATGAGAGGTCCACAGAGAAGGGCCCACCATTAGGACATGTAATTCTGAAACTAGAAACTACATGTTTGTACTCAACAAAAATTTACTGAACACCTACGGGGTCAAAAAGACAATTGAGTTCTGTGTAATAGATGCTGTCAACCCCTTGATGGATGGGGAAAAGCCTCAACAATGATCTCATAAATAACAGATATAAATAAGAATTAAATAAGTCACAGTCCATGCTTTCAGTGAGTTTACAGTCTATTAATTGCTTTAGGCCAGGCCCATCTGGGACTACAGCCTATCACACCCATCCCTAAGGCATTATTGGGCTAAGCTTTGATTTATTTTTGTTTCCTTTTATAACTAGAAGGGGTCTTAGCTCCTAACCCCAAGTTTTTGTTCTTCACATGAGGAAACAAGGCCAAAAAACTTATTTAATGTTATTGTGAATTAGGACCTGTGACAAGGGACTAGTCCTAGAATATTCAGCTCATGGTCACTTTATGTGCCTACAGGTGGCATGGTACATTGGCAGAGCACATAAGCACCTCTACTATCCACTTTCATACTGGCTCAGTGTCCTGGTGAGAGAACCTCCATTTCTTATCTGTGGTTTTCATATATTGAGCCCAAGGGTTCTCTACTCCATACACAGCACCTACTTCACCTATGATCCACTCTCAGAGGTTTATGTTTTGTTTTGTTTTTTGCATGCAACTACAAGAAAGGTTGAGAGAAGAGAATTATTGAAAGTGATACAGTATGAATTGCAGAAGCAATGAGAAACATTTAAACAGAACATTTAAACAGCACACTTAAGTATGAAAACCTAATTTTTGAGAAAACAGGCAGATGCAGATGATTCAAATTCTCAGATTCTTATGTCACCATTTTTTAGGCCATAACTTCCCCATCTTCCCTCAATTTTTTTCCCAGGGTGCTTCAAGCAAGGAGAAGGCTATTTGGGGAATTTACCAACCAGCAAAACTATACCAAATAAGCTGACTACCAACCAGCAAAACTATACCAAATAAGCTGACTTAAGCCAGATTATATGAAAACATTCCCCTCCAACCCCATTAGGTCACTTCAAATATCAGACCAGAAAACAGGCTGGCAGGGCAAGCAGATGCTGAGAGACACATTCCTTGGGCAGTGATACTTGTCCTCAAAGGAAACAAACTCTTTTGATACTTATACACTGTGCCAAGAGGGGATAATGCCAAGGTTGAACTAACGTTTAGGAGAACCACACCACTTCAAAAGACTGCAAGAGCCCTAACCAGTTTGGCTCAGTGGATAGAGTGTTGGCCTGCAGACTGAAAGGTCCCAGGTTCGATTCCGGCCAAGGGCATGTACCTTGGTTGCGGGCACATCCCCAGTAGGGGGTGTGCAGAAGGCAGCTGATCGATGTTTCTCTCTCATTGACGTTTCTAACTCTCTATCCCTCTTCCTTCTTCTCTGTAAAAAATCAATAAAATATATTTTTTTAAAAAAATACTGCAAGAACTCTTCACATGGGCACAATATCCAAACATCCCCTCATTTATTTTTGCAATCACTATGTATCCCACAAAGGAACAAGACAAACATGGTCTCTGTCCTCATGGAACTTGCAGTCTAGTGGAAGAAACAAAGAGACATATAATTGTAATAAAGTGTAATGAGTGCTATATAATGTAATAGTTACAGAAGTTCAAAGTCTTATTGGAGTGCAAAAGAAAGATGCCTAACATAGTCTAGTGAGGATTTCAAGTAAGGCTTCTTAGAGAAGTCTAGGTTGTAGACCAGGTTGGATGAAGATGGAGTTGAGGTTGGGAAAATGGCAATTCATTTTTATGCAAGAGATGGCAATCTTTTAAGGAAAACTACAAATAGTTTGGCCTGAAGGAAATGTTTAAAGAAGGGTGTGACTGTGAAAAAGGATGGTAGAAAAGGAGACACAAATAAAGTCAGTGAGGGCCTATGTATTATACTATAGAGTTTGTCCTTTATCCCAGGGTAAATGCAGAGGCATAAAAATTCTTGTCAGTATTTCAATTCTCAGAACACATGATCTCACTTGAATTTCATAACATTTTGAAGAGGCAGACAGGTCATGGATTAAGCCCATTTTGCAGAAAGGAAAACTGAGCCTCAGCATAATGAAGTTATTGGCCCCAAACCTGCTCCTGAATAGTGACCCTAAGTCTATATGGAAAGCATGGAATCTTCTAATTTCCAGTCTCAGGCTTCTCACATTAGACCAATCCATCAAAGACCTCAGGATCTGGTACAATTCTTGGAATGTGTTCAAGAGCATTTGTGGTGACAGTATACTATCCCATCTATACCTGCCATGACCTTTTTGGGCCAACACTAGCATGAGGTTCCTGGATGGCAAACAGGGCATCCAAGAGAAAAGCAGTAGCATCATCTTAAGCGGTAGTGCAAGCTGTGTGGAGCCAGCCAAATTGGTGCTCTGTGGCTGTGGGAGCCTCATTCATTCATTCATCCAAACAAGAATTCAAAAAAATGCTGGAGAAGAAGAGACAACATTACATTTTCCTAGAGGAGAAGACATCAGACTTTGGCCTTGAACAATGAGATGAAATTACACGGGAAGGAAAGGTAGTTGAACAGACAACCAAAGCAGAAAGAAGAGCAGAGATAAATTCCCAAGAGGCAGGAAAGAGTATGGCTTCTGCTTTGGTACAAAGAATTGAAGATAAGGCCCACTGTGAAAAGCTTGTGTGTCCTGTGAAGAAGTGGAATTTTTTCTGTAGTCCAGTCATCCTCAGTTGCCACATATTAAAGATAATGATCACATGTGTGACATACTTTCAAGGGAGCCTCCAGAGTTATATGCAATTCCTGACACACAACTATCACTTCACCCCTTTTTCTTCCACTTAAGTAAGAAAATACAAATATAAGTGAGACTGACAGTATTAAAAGGAAAAAAAATTGGACCTCCTATAGTACACTTTTAAGAAAATTAACCACCAAATTTAATGTTTAGGATATTACCAACAAATCATTCTCTATTCCTCACAACTGAATACAGAATACCAGTTAAGATCACTATGGATTTTAAATAAAACTGCAACACAATTAGTTTTGGGAGATGGAAACTATGCCAAAACATATTGTATAAGAATATAATAAAGTGTAACACAGAGGTTGAGTCAAGGGAATCTTACTAATAAAAGTCTAGGTGGGCCTTAACTGGTTTGGCTCAGTGGATAGAGCGTCAGCCTGTGGACTGAAAGGTCCCAGGTTCGATTCCAGTCTAGGGCATGTACCTTGGTTGTGGGCACATCCCCAGTAGGAGGTGTGCAGGAGGCAGCTGATTGGTGTCTCACTTTCATCGATGTTTCTAACTCTCTATCCCTCTCCCTTCCTCTCTGTAAAATCAATAAAATATATTTTTTTAAAAAAAGTCTAGATGGTCCTCATGCTGTCATACCATCACAAGATGGCTGCACGCACAGTGGAGGCTGGGCCCGGCGGCTGCTCCGCATGGCTTCCGCCAGGGTTCCTGTGGCCCTGCGCCCACCACTGAGGTGGGACCCCCAGCTCCGGCCTACCTCTTTGAGGCAATCCATCAAGGAGCCCCAGATAGGTGGGCAGGACCTACCTCTTTGGGGCGATCGATCTTGGGGCTCCCACACTGTGAGAGGGCACAGGTCAGACTGGAATATCTCCCCAAGTGCATGAATTTCATGCACCGGGCCTCTAGTAATAATAAAAAATGTACTGAGCATTTACTATGTGTCAAGAAACGCTAAAGATAAGCTCTTTATATTGTGTCTTACATAATCCTCACATCAACCCTATGATTTGAGCACAATTACTCCCATTATATAGATAAAGAAACTAAGACTCTGACTCAATATTATTTTTGGCCCAGACCCAAGGTTACTTCTAAGTAATAAAGCCTGAACTCAAACTAAAGTATGTTTGTTTGCCAAAGTCTACGATGTTGATCACTGCACTATATTTTCTTTTTGAAAGCTGGTTGAGTTTCTCAGCCTTTGCAAAAAGGCCCAAGAAACTAAAAAACAGGCACCATTATAAATAGCAATAAAAAAGGAACGATATCACATTGAAATTTCTTCACATTCATCCACTTCAGGAGTGATGGCAATGTCTGGTTTACATTAGCTAATGTTCTCCACAGAGCAGCCACCTCCTCCCCAAATTTCAGAGTTGTATTGGGAGAAAAAAAAAGGTATTCTCCAGCCCTACAATCTCCCAAGAGTTTTGCCAAGTCTTGCATTTCTTTCCTGTCTCTGGTTAAAGGTACCTGTCGTACAGCAGTTCACCAGGTGTTCAGAAAACCTCTGAGCATATTTGTCTATAAAGGCAGGCAGGAGGAAGAGCATTGTATCAGGAATCAGTATACCAGCTCTTGCCACTGACTAGCAGGTAAACGTGACCAGGCCCCTTCTCGCTTCTGGGCCTCATTCTTCCCATCTATACATCAAGGTAGATAAGGACTAGGCTAGTTTCTTCCAACTCTAATGTGTCTTCTTGAATTCTGTTAAACTTTTTTCTAAAACCAGAATTTTGTCAATCTGCAAATTTCCAGTTTTATCTAACTCCAACCTATAATCTTACACTACATTTTAGAATCTGTATTATGAAAAAGAGTAATGATATAATTTGCTCTACTTGTGAATGTTTCATCACCAGCCTCCTTGACAACACACCCAATATTTCATTGCTTATTGTTCCACAACAACCTCTAGCCCAAAGTATGCCATCTTACCTACCATTCATACATACCTGTCAATCTTGATGGGAGTATATTTCTACTAATGCTTCTTGGGCCATTCTGTACCTGGAAGATTTTTATATGGGTCAAAGACCCTGCTAAATATATCTCCTATCCATAATAAATGTGTACAACTGTGGCTGTTTGTGAAATCTCTGAGATGGGGGTGGTATGGACTTTTTAATTATCTAAGTCAGGAACCAGCATATAGGCAATGCTACTAGGTAAGTACTAATGGACAAGAGACCAGATCAAAGGCCTCCCTTTCAAAATAAGGCAATGCAGTCTACTAGCCTTTGTTTATGTGATTACCTTCATATGAAATGCTCTCCATTTCTGACTAGGCAAATCCTTCAAACCCATTAAGGTTCAACTCAAGTGCAATCTCCAGGATGTTTTATCTGATTGCCTCAACTGGAAATGAGCTCTCTCTCCTTTAAATTTATAATCTCTTTCCCCTAAATCCAAACCACTAGTTTGGCTTACAGTTCATTATAATAGCAACCCACTGCCATTTATACCTTACAACACTTTGATATCCACTATCTCACTGGAGACTCACAGGAACACTATAAAACAAACAAACAAACAAAAACAGGGGAAAATGTATTAATATCACAGTTAAATATGTGACAGGAAGGAAGTATTATTATTTTAGAAGTTGGCTGAGACTTTTATTTCTAGCAGTATGTCTTGCTAGATACCCTAAATGACCCTCCCAATGAAAACAATTAAAATGTAAGGCAAAATACAAAAATAATATTTTCAAGTTTATTGCTGAACTACTAGATAGTAAAGAATCCATAGCCAAAAGGAGGTGAAATCAAGAATTCTTCAGGAAAATGAGTGACAGCCAAATTTTTCTCTGAGGATTTTTACCAGACTCTGGGAGACTGAATTTCTACTTTTATTATTGTAAGAGTTGAGGAAAGAAAAAGATAATGACTAGGGCTTGCCCCAGATAAGAAGTCTTATAAGAGACTTCCACATACACTGAATGTAAGATTGAAGAAGAATTAAATCTGTCTTACAAAAGGAGATAATAAGTAACCTTTGCACTGGGTGGAGGGGAAAAATGAACTCATGAGAATTTGTAACCATAGGTGGTCTTTGTAGAGTCTTGTAGTCCTAATTAAAAAAAATACTTATAAAATCTGAAAAATGAAAAGCTGAAATATCAGTTCAGATATGGAAGAATGAAACTTTCATCCAGGCCTTAAAAATTCGTTTATATAAAGGTCCAAAGAAAATGATCATCTTGTGATCAAGTGTTACAAAACACAGAAAGAAACAAGACACCCTAAGTAAAAGCCCATGGAAAAAACAAATATCAGAATCAGACCCACAGGCTATATAAGGTAAAACCATCACATAGAATATAAGTTAGCTTTAAAAGGGGTTAAAGAGGTTTATAAAATGCTTAAAATATAAGCAAGGAACAAGAGACTCTAAAGAACAATCAAACATTTCAACAAGAGTGCAATAGAATCACTGGAACTAAAAAGTAGAAGAGGATACTTAATACATATTGATAAACAAAAGAACATAAAATGCACAACTAAAGAATCAGTGAAATTGTAGATAGATACAAATTATTCATAAGGTAGTACAGAAAGACAATAAAATGATAAATATTAGAGGTTCAGAGACATGAAGATGAATAGATAGATCTAATATATTTCTAACTAGACTTCCAGAACACAGTAATGGAATGAGAAAGAGGCTGTATTCAAAGACAAAATAGCTGAGAATTTTTAAATATTGTTGAAAGATATTAATCTTTAAGACCTAGATTCCTGGCAAATACCAAGCAACACAAAATAAATTCATACTAGACACATCATAATGATTTTATAGAATGCCAAAAATAATATTATCAAAGCAGTCAGTGAGAAGAAGAAAACAAGAACAAAACACATTATCTAAAAAGAAATAGCTATTACACTTAAGATTAACTTATCCTATATAATAAAAGACTAATATGCAAATTGACTGAATGCAGAACGACCAGTTGCTATGATGCGCACTGACCACCAGGAGGCAGACGCTCAACGCAGGAGCTGCCCTCTGGTGGTCAGTGTTCTTCCAGCCTCTCCTGCTTCCTAAGTAGTGCTAAGCCATCCCTCAGACATCCCCTGAGGGCTCACGGACTGTGAGAGGGTGCAGACCAGGCTGAGGGACCCACCCCCCGCCCCGCCAAGTGCACAAATTTTGTGCACTGGGCCTCTAGTCAATAATAATGACAGCAGAAGATGGTGGAAAACTGACTTTTATGTACTGAGATGATTCTATACCAAGCAGAACTATCTTTCAAGTTAATATAAATATATTTTAATAGGACCTTTAATAAAGGAAATTCTAAGTGATATATTTAAGTTAGGAAAAGATCTTGGATGGAAGGTCTGAGATACAATGGGTAATAGTGAGCAAAGATATAGGTAATTACATGGGTTAATCTAACCATATATTGACTATATACAAAAGTATAAAAGTAATGTCTTATATGTGACAAAATAAGATATAATGAAAGAATTTTATAATGGTTTATATATTGATATGGGTCATTAAAATTTAAAAGCCATTAAGGAAAAAGGTAAAGATAGTTATTAACTTTGTTTTTAATTCGTTTTTTTCAGTTTTATTGAGATATATTGATATACAGCACAGTGTAAGTTTAAGGTGTACAACATAATGCCTTGACTTCATATACTGTGAAATTTTTATCGCAGCAAGTTTAGTTAATATCCACCACTCATATAGATATCAAATCAAAAGAAAAAAATGTTTTTTTCTTGTGTGTGTGTGTGTGTGTGTGTATGATTTTTTCTCTTTAAATCTTTATTGTTGAAAGTATTATAGATGTCTCCTTTTTTCCCCATTGACCCCTTCTAGCCCTCATCTGCACCCTGTCCCTGACCTTCACCACACTACTGTCTGTGTCCATGGGTTCTCTTAACAATTTTCATGTATATCATACAGCAATGTTAACAATAGTCATCATGTTGCACATTACATCTCCAGTATTTATTTATCTTATAACTGGAAGTTTGTACCTCCTGAATACCTCCACTGAATTTCAGCACCCTCTATACCCCACCCCTGATACCCACAAATCAGTCTGCTCATAGGAATTTGGTGTTTTGTTTTGGGGTTTGGGGATATATTTTAGATTCCATATATAAGTGAGATCATACAACATTTGCCTTTCTCTGTCTGACATTTCACTTAGCATAATACCCATCATTTTGTCACAAATGGCAGGGTTTCTTTATTTTATATGGCTGAATAATATTTTATATATATATACTAGAGGCCCGGTGCACAAAAATTTGTGCACTCGGGGGGGTGGGGAGGGGGGTCCCCCAGCCCGGCCTGTGCCTTCTCACAGTCTGGGACCCCTCGGGAGATAACGACCTGCTGGCTTAGGCCTGCTGCCGGGTGGCAGAGGGCAGGCCCAATCCCTAAGTGCAGCCCCTGGTCAGGCTCAGAGCAGGGCTGATTGGGGAGTTGGGGCGCCGCCCCGTCATGCACAGAGCAGGGCAGATTGGGAGCTTGCGATGCCACCCTCGGTCACGCTCAGGGAGGGGCTAATTGGGGGGTTGGGGCACCGCCCCCTGTCACACTCAAGGCAGGGTCGATGGGGAGGTTGCGGCACCACCCCCTGTCACGCACAGAGCAGGGCCAATCAGGGGGTGGGGCGCTGCCCCCTGTCACTCACAG
Source organism: Myotis lucifugus (assembly GCF_000147115.1). NCBI lineage: Eukaryota > Metazoa > Chordata > Mammalia > Chiroptera > Vespertilionidae > Myotis > Myotis lucifugus. The sequence continues at coordinate 17,397,224 of NW_005871052.1, read as the reverse complement.
AGCAGGGCCAATCAGGGGGGTTGGGGCTCCATACCCTGTCACACACGGAGCAGGGTCGATCAGGGAGTTGGGGAGCTCCCCCCTGTCACACACAGAGCAGGGCTGATCAGGGGGTTGGGGCGCTGCACCCTGTCACACTCAGGGCAGGGCAAATGGAGAGGTTATGGCTCTACCCTGTCACACACAGAGCAAGGCCCGTGGAGGGGGGTTGGGGCACCACCCTCTATTACCCACAGAGCAGGGGCCGATCAGGGGGTTGGGGTGCTGCCACTGTCACACTCGGGGCAGGGCCGATGGAGAAGTTATGGCTCTACCCTGTCACACACAGAGCAGGGCCGATCAGGGGGTTGGGGCACTGCACCCTGTCAAACACAGAGCTGCAGAGCAATCAGGGGATTGGGGAGCTCCCCTCTATCAGGCACAGAGCAGGGCTGATCAGGGGGTTGGGGCGCCTTCCCTTGTCATGAACAAAGCAGGGCAGATAGGGAGGTTGTGGCCCCGCCCCCTGTCACTCACAGAGCCGCAGGGCGATAAGGGGGTTTGGGCGCTGCCCCCTGTCACACTGATCCTGGTGCCGGGAGGCATATTACCCTTTTACTATATAGAATAGAGGCCTGGTGCATGGGTAGGGACTGGCTGGTTTGCCCTGAAGGGTGTCCTGGATCAGGGTGGGGGTCCCCACTGGGGTGCCTGGCCAGTCTGGGTGAGGGGCTGAGGGCTGTTTTCCTGAAGCGAGTGACTGAAGCTCCCAACCACTCCTTGTTTTCTTTTTCTTTTTTTTTTATTCTGGGCCAGCTTTAGCTCTGAGGCCTCGCTGCTGAAAACATCGATACAATGTTGCGATCCGGCTGGGTTTCAGTCCGGCTGGTTTCTGGTCTTTTGTTTAGCTTCTTATGTGCAACATAGTACATAGTTGCTTAGAGTTGCAGCTGAGAGGCCGGCAAGTTAGGCGGGGAACGTTGGAGTCCGCAGTCACTGGAGCAAGCGAGCCTCATGTTCGCTTCCAGCTGCCTGGCTGCTGGCCGCCATCTTGGCTGACAGTTAATTTGCATAAGGATATGCTATTTAGCCAATGGGAAGGGTAACGGTTGTATGCTAATTACCATGTTTCTCTTTTATTAGTGTAGATATATATATCTATATCTATATCTATATCTATATCTATATCTATATATATATATCACAACTTTTTTTTTCTTAAATATATTTTTATTGATTTTTCACAGAGAGGAAGGGAGAGAGATAGAGAGAGTTAGAAACATCGATGCGAGAGAAACATCGATCAGCTGCCTCTTGCACATCCCCCACCGGGGATGTGCCCGCAACCCAGGTACATGCCCTTGACCGGAATCGAACCTGGGACCTCTCAATCCGCAGGCTGACGCTCTATCCACTGAGCCAAACCGGTTTCGGCACAACTTCTTTTTTTTTTTTTTTAATTGATTTTTTACAGAGAGGAAGGGAGAGGGATTGAGAGTTAGAAACATCAATGAGAGAGAAACATCGATGAGAGAGAAACATCAATCAGCTGCCTCCTGCACACCCCCTACTGGGGATGTGCCCACAACCAAGGTACATGCCCTTGACTGGAATCAAACCTGGGACCTTTCAGTCCACAGGCCGATGCTCTATCCACTGAGCCAAACTGGTTAGGGCAATCTCACAACTTCTTCATTCATTCATCTGTTGGTAGACGCTTAGGCTATTTCCATGTCTTAGTATTGTAAGTAATGCTGCTATGAACTTTGGGTTTGATATATCTCCTCAGAATAATGATTGTATTTACTTGGGATTGTTTTTTCTATATTTGTAAAAATATGCTATTAGAATATTGATAAATAATGCATTGAACTGAATCTATAGCTGGCTTTGGGTAGTATGGACATTTTAACAATGATTATTCTTCCAGTCCATGAACACGAACACAGGATATCTTTCCATTTACTTGTGTCTTCTTAGATTTCTTTCATCAATGTCTGTGGTTTTCAGTGTAGAGAACTTCCACCACCGTTAGTAAATTTATTCCTAAGTATTTTATTGTTGTTGTTAGCATATAGAAATATTGATTTTCATGTGTTAATTTTCTGTCCTGCAACCTTAGCCTTTAGAATTTTTTATATATAAAGTCATGCTGCCCTGACCGGTTTGGCTCAGTGGATAGAGCGTTGGCCTGCAGACTGAAGGGTCCCGGGTTCGATTCCGGTCAAGGGCATGTAAAGTCATGTAATCCGAAAATGTAGACAATTTTACTTCTTTGTTTCCAATTCAACCTTTCACCATTGCATATGAGGCTGTAGGCTTGTCATATATGGAATTTTATTATGTTGAGGTACATTCCTTCTATACCTAATTTATTAAGAGTCCTTATCATAAATGGATGCTGAATTTTGCTCATGAACATTAGACTTTATTAAGTAACTAAATAGTATTGTTAAAAATAGTCAGAAAGTTTAGAGGTCAAAAAAGTAAAAATATACACCGAGTGGCCAGATTATTATGACTGGCCAGATTATTATGACCACCCCATCAGTATTTCGTTGGGCCACATTTTGCCTTCAATACTGCGGCAATTCTTCTTGGCATTGACTCCACGAGATATTGAAAGGTGATGGGAGGAATCTGACACCATGCCTGATGAATAGCACTGTCCAGTTCTGTGAGATTTGATGGTTGTGGAACCCGCTGTCTGATGGCTCTTTTAACTTCATCCCACAAATGCTCAATTGGATTGAAATCTGGTGATTGTGGGGGCCACCTAAGCAAGGTAAAGTCTTCCTCATGTTCTTGAAACCACTCCTGCACAATACGAGCACCGTGGCATGGTGCATTGTCTTGTTGGAAGAAGCCATCTCCATTGGGATACGCCATCAACATGATAGGATGAACTTGATCAGCAACCATACTTAGGTATGTTGTACTATTCAGATATTTATAATGATCTGGCCCTCTAGAAACTTTAGCACAAAATTATAGCTAATTTGCCTACAAACATCAGGTGGTCATAATAATCTGGCCACTCAGTGTATACTAGGTAAATCCAAAGCAAGAAAAACTTGCATGTTTATATGAATAACAGACAAAATAAACTTTATGACAAAAAGCATTAATGTAAACAGATAAGTTTGTGATGATAATAAGTATAGTTTACCAGGAAAAAATCATTTTAGATTTGTATGTTTCTGAAAACAAAGTTTCAAAACATATAAAGCAACATGTGAAAATATATGAAAAAGTTAACAGACTTGATATTATAATGGAAAATTTTTAACATACTTCACTCAGAAATTGATAGATTAAGGAGACCAAAAATTTGATGATAGTGAAGATCAAATAGCATTAATTATTACAAGTATTATTACAAGCATTTTTTTCATATTTAGAGCTTTACATACAACACTGGAAAATGCATGTTTTTTTAAAAAAATATATTTTATTGATTTCTTACAGAGAGGAAGGGAGAGAGATAGAGAGTCAGAACCATCGATGAGAAAGAAACATCGATCAGCTGCCTCCTGCACATCTCCTACTGGGGATGTGCCCGCAACTCAGGTACATGCCCCTGACCGGAATCGAACCCGGGACCCTTCAGTCCGCAGGCCGAAGCTCTATCCACTAAGCCAAACCGGTTTTGGTGAAAATTCATGTTTTATTAAAGGACATGTGAAATATTTTTGAAAATGATCCATGGGTCAAAATTATGGTCTTTAGGCAAAATCCAGCCTGCTGCCTGATTTTTGTTTTTCTTTAATAATTTTATTTTGATATAATTTACATACCACATATTTAAATCATTTGAAGACTATAATTCAGTAGTTTTTAGTATTTCACTGAGTTTCACATCCATTGACATAATTATAGAACATTTTATTACCTCAAAAGGAAACCACACAGGTCTTAGCTACCACTGTCTGATATGTCCATACTCACTTCCTTCAGCCCTAGGCAATCACGTATCTACTTTCTATCTCTATAGATTTGCCTATTATGAAAATTCAATATAAATGGAATTATAAAATATTTTCCTTTGTGACTGACTTCTTCCAATTAACACAATGTCGTCAAGGTCCATCCATGTTGCAGCATGTATCAGTATGTCATTTCTTTTTAATGCTAAATAATGTTCCATTGTATGGACATACTGAATTTTATTTATCCATTTATCAGTTTTAGTGTAGATATCTGTTTTCATTTATTTTGGGTATATACCTAAGAGTGGATTTGCTGAGTCAGATGGTAACTTTGTTTCAAATTTTTAGATACTGCCAGCCTGTTTTTCATATTCACTTCTAACAGTTTACATTCCCATAAGCAGTGCATGAGGATTTCAATTTCTCCACATCCTCACCAACACTTGCTTTTATCTTTTTGATCACTGTCATTTGATGGGTATAAAATAGTATCTCATTGAGGTTTATTTTTGTTTGTTTGCTTTTTATTTGCATTTCCTTGATGGCTAATATGTTGAGCAAATTTTCAAGTGCTTATTAGCCATTTATATATATTCTTTGGAGAAATTCACATCCAAATAATTTGCAAATTTGAAATTGTATTTTTATTAATGTGCCATAACATACTATATATTCTAGATATAAGGCCCTTATCAAATATATAAATTGCAAAATTCCTCCTGCCCCATTCTGTAAGATATTTTTTCACATTCTTTTTTCCCTTTTTATTTATTTATTTATTGGTTAATTTTCAGCTGAGGAAATTTTTTTTCATTGACTTTTCCAGAGTGGAAAGGAGGGAGGGAGGAAAGAGAAACATTGATGAGAGAGAGAGACATCTATTGTGTACTTCCAGCATCCGCCCAATGGGGGCCAAGGAACAAGCCTGCAACCAAGGTACATGCCCTTGACCAGGAATCAAACCTGAGACCCTTCATTGTGCAGGCTGACTCTCTAACCACTTAGCAACACCGACCAGGGCCTTTTTTCCCTTTATTAAGTTTAATTATAGATGGTATACAATCCCATGTTGTTTATATAAATTTCAGGTGTACAATATAGTGACTCTACATTTGTATAACTGACAATGTGATCCCCTTTTCAACCACCCCCAGCCCCTCCCTTCTGGTACCCATCCTTTGATGATGTGCTTTGAAGTGCAAAAAGGTCTTCATTTTGTTGATGCTCATTTTATTAATTTTTAACTTTATTTTTATTGTTGATATTATTACAAATATCCCCATTCCCCACTCCTTTACCCACCTCCACCCAGCCTCTGCTGACGCTGCCCTATGACCATCACTACACTGTTGTCCTTGTCTATGGGTCATATACTTATGTCTTTGGCTCACTCCTTAACTTTCTTTCATCTGGTCCCCTCTCCCCGCTCCAAGCTGACAGCTGTTAGTCTGTTCCATGCATCCATGCCTCTGTCTCTATTCTGTTCATCAGGTTATTTTATTTATTAGATTTCACATATAAGTGAGATCATATAGTATTTGACTGGCTTATTTCACATAACATAATTATATCTAGGTCCACCCATACTGTCAGAAAATAAATAAAAAAAATTCTTATTTTTTATGGTCACACTAGAGGCCCGGTGCACAAAAATTTGTGCACTCTGTGGGGGGGGTTCCTTAGCCCAGCCTACGCCCTCTTGCAGTCTGGGACCCCTCGGAGGATGTCCACCTGCTGGCTTAGGCCTGCTCCCTGGGGGATCGGGCCAAAGCTGACAGTCAGACATCCCTCAGGCAGCCCGGCAGCCCTTGGGGGATGTACACTTACCAGCAGGGAGCAGACCTAAGCTGCAGTTGGACATCGTTAGTGCTGCTGAGGAGGCGGGAGAGGCTCCTGCCATCACCTCTGTGCTACCAGCCATAAGCCTGGCTTGTGGCTGTGCAGAACTCCCCCTGTGGGAGCGCACTGACCACACCAGGGGACAGCTGCATTGAGCATCTGCCCCCTGGTGATCAGTGTGAGTCATAGTGACCAGTCATTCCCAGTCATTCTGCTGTTAGGGTCAATTTGCATATTACCCTTTTATTATATAGGATAGAGGCCTGGTGCATGGGTGGGGGCCAGCTGGTTTGCCTTGAAGGGTGTCCCGGATCAGGGTGGGGGTCCCACTGGGGTGCCTGGCCAGCCTGGGTGAGGGGCTGATGGCTGTTTGCAGGCTGGTCAAGCCCCCCCAGTGTGGACCCTCACCCCATGGAAGTTTGGCCAGCCTGGGTGAGGGGATTATGGCTTTTTTCAGGCTGGCCACACCCCCTTTAGGGTGGGGGCTTGCTGGGGTCCAATCCCAGCAGGTCCAGGGGTCCCCAAAGGTGTGGACGGAGTCGGCGAAGAAGGAATGACACGAAGACAGCCTTCAGTTGGTCAGCAGCCTAGTCAGGACCTATAGCCAGGATCTCCAGCCAAAGTTCTGGTCGGAGTTCTGGTCAGGAACTGATGAGGATCTGACGTTTATTGTCTTATTACATCCGTATTTATACCAGCCGATTCCAATCCCGTCAATTTCTATTACAAGGGTTAGGGTGTTTCTCATCTCCATTCCAGGGAGTAAAGACCATGTAGCTCAATTACCCGCCTGGCACTTAATTAAGGGGTTGTATCCTCTCCCTAATCTCAGGGAAAGATCCCCACCTGGGAAACAACCTTTCTCGGAGAGGTGACCTTGGTTAAAACACATGGCGCTAAAGGGAGCAAACATATTAAAAACAGTATGCTATATACGCCAGGTCCACTGAAACACATGCTGTGCAGATGCCTCTTTCCTGCAGCGACTGCGTCAAGCAGCAAGGATGGACCGGCCTCCGGCAGGGGCTCCCCACTTGGGTGCCTGGCCAGTCTGGGTGAGTGGCTGAGGGCTGTTTTCAGGCTCGCCAAGCCCCCCCCCCCCCCCGACGGAAGCTCCCAGCCTCTCCTTTTTTTCATTTTTTTTATTCTGGGATTTATTTACCTTCTATAATTGAATTGAAACTTTGTAGCCTTGGCTTCCTCCATCGCCAGGGGCAACCCAAGCCTCCTGCTCGCTCCAGCTCCATGGCCACAGCCGGCTGAAAGCAGGGTTTATTTCTCTTCTATAATTGAAACTTTGTTGCCTTGAGTGGAGCTCAGAGCCGGCCGCAGCAAGCGGGAAGCTTGGCTTCCTCCATCACTGGGCAACCAAGCCTCCTGCTTATTCCAGCTCCGTGGCTGCCGGCCGCCATCTTGGTTGGGTTAATTTTTATATAGTCGCTCTGATTGGCTGGTGGGCGTGGCTTAAGGTGTAGCGAAGGTATGGTCAATTTGCATGTTTGTCTTTAATTAGTGTAGGTAGTATAGCATTGTGTACATATAACACAGCAAAATTTTTATCCACTCATATACTGATGGGCACTTGGGCTGCTTCTAGATCTTGGCTACTGTAAATAAAGCTGCTATGAAAATAGTGGTTCATATATTGTTTTGAATTGGAGTTTCAAGATTCTTAGGATATATTCCCAGAGTGGGATCACTGGGTCAAAAGGTAGTTCAATTTTTAACTTTAAAAAAAACTCCATACTGTTTTCCACAATGGCTGCACCAGTCTGCATTGCCACCAACAGTGCACAGGGGTTCCCTTTTCTCCACATCCTCACCAACCATTCTGACAGGTGCAAGATGATACCTCATTATAGTTTCAATTTGCATCTATCTGATAATTAGAGACAATGAGTAATTTTTCATATGGCTATTGACCATCAGTATGTCTTCTTTGGAGAAATATCTATTCAGGTCCTTTGCCCATTTTTAATTGGATTATTTTTCTTCTTGATGTTGAGTTGTAGAAGATTTCTAAATATTTTGGAAATTAACTCCTCATCAGATGTCTCATTGGAGAATATGTTCTCACATTTTGTTTATGGTTTCTTTTATTGTGCAGAAGTATTTTTTAGTTTGATGTAGTCCTATTTGTTTATTTTTTCCATTGTTTCTGTGCCCAAGGAGCCATATGAGCAAAAGCACTGCTATAAGAGATGTCTGAGATTTTAACTGCCTATACTTTCTTTTATGATTTTTATGGTTTTGTGACTTACATTTAAGTAATTTCTTTAAATCCTTACTGAAAGATATGTTTATTGATTTGAGAGAGAGAGAGAGAGGAAGGGAAACAGAGAGAGAAGCATCGATGTAAGAGCCAAACATCAACTGGTTGACTCCTGCATGCACCAGGACTAGGGATCAAATCAGCAACCTAGGTATGTGTTCTGACTGGGAATCAGATCCACAAGGAAGGCCAAGAGACATATGAAAACATGCTCAAAGTCACTATCTGAGAGATGCAAATCAAAATGACAGTGAGGTACCATCTCACACCTGTCAGAATGGCTAACATCAACAAATCAACAAATGACAAGTGCTGGTGAAGTTGTGGGGAAAAAGGAACCCTTGTGCACTGCTGGTGGGAATGCAGACTGGTACAGCCACTGTGTAGAATAGTATGGAGTTTCCTCAAAAAACTAAAAATGAGACCTGGAGAGTATTATGCTTAGTGAAATAAGCCAGTTAGAGAAAGACAATTATCACATGATCTCACTCATATGTGAATCTAATGAACAAAGTAAACTGATGGAAATGGAGTGGATGCATAGACATGGAAGCATGGGACAGAGTGAGGATTCTCAGAGGGAAGGTGGTGGAGGGTGGGTGAGTGGCAGGCGATCAACCAAAGAACTTGTATGCATATATGCATAACCCATGGACACAGACAACAGGGTGGTGATGCCCTGAGTGGGGGGGGTGGAGGCATGCTAGAGGGGATCAGTGGGGCATAAAAAGAGACATATTTAATACTTTCAACAATAAAGGTTAAAATTAATTTTAAAAAGAATAAAAAACAATAAAAGAAAAAACACAAAATGGAAAAGAAAAAAATAGATAAAAAAGAATAATAAGCAAATATAATTTTCCTCAGCAGAGTTCAGTTACCCCTTTGGATACTGTTTGTGAAGTTTTTTGGATCCTGCTCTGATGTTGTGTGAAGCCGGCCACTTGTTGTATTAGTTCTGGACTGCTTTGGAGGGACTCTGGCACAGGCCAATGTCAGATGTTGTTTGTGACTGGCCCTTGGCAACCTGTTTGAAGATATGAGCAATCCACAGACCGTGACTGGCTCTGCTGGGCTTGGCTGCGTGCAGGAAGGACCAAGCTGAAATCCAAGGCCATCTTTTACCAACACTGGGCCCAGGGACATGTTAGCAAATGTCCCAAGATACCTCAAGACCTGCCTCAAACTTGCTCTGCCTGGCAACTCCCTTTTAAGCTCAGTCACTGAAAGAGCCTCAGTAGATTCTGGAAGATGGGTCAAGTGGATCACTCAGGAAAGAGAGGGAGGTGCCATTCAGTCTTCAAGGAAGGTGGTAGGCATGGCCCCTGCCCCAGAGCCACGTGACAGATTCTGTCCTGGATTTTGCCCTAACCTCAGCAAGCCAAAGCCCCTAGTAATCAGGTGGGTAGTGCCTCCAGAGCCCAGAGGTTGGGTCTTCTAGAAGTCTGGACTGTGGTTCTATTGGATCTCCTGTCAGATCCATGGGAGAGTGATGGAACGTCCCTGCCCCAAAGTCAGTCATAGACTCCCCTTGAGTATGCCCAGAGTTCTACACCTTGGCCTATGCAGGTCACTTTTCAGCCAGGCTTAAGCTCTGCAGAGTGGGTCAAGAGGGATTCCAGAGTGAAGGGTGATTTCCTTCTGCCTAACCTGATGCTGATCATAGGGGATTGCTCTGCTCAAGATAGATGGCAACTGTGGCACCTGAGAATAACTTATCACGGGGATCCTGGTCATCATCTCCCTAGTCTCCCACACTACCCCCAAATCCCAGACTCTTCGCAGGCATCTCCAGTTCATACCATCCTCATTCCACCAGAGCCCAGGGTGAGTGGCTGTGAATGAAATTTTGAGCATTGGCCCTTTAAGAGGGTGCCTGTTTCTCCAATGGAGTCCATCTCTCCTTGGAGGACAGAAATCCAACAACTTTTATAGCCAGAAGTGATGTGGGTGCCTCTTCCAGGCTCTGGTGCTCTGGTCTGGGAAGCCCAGACTGGGATTTAGGCCCCACATTTCTCAGGGAGGCCTTGAAGCTCCTGAACCTCAGCTGCAGCCTGTGTGAGTAGGGCCAGCACTTTCCACATCTCCATCCTTCCTACCAGTCTTGATGTGGTTTCTTCTGTAAATCTTTGGTTATAAGATTCCTCTTCAACTAGTCTTTAGTTGGATATTCAGGGTGGTTATTCTTTTATTTAAATATGTTGTTATTGATTTTTTAGAGAAAGATTGAGGAAGGGAGAGGGATAGAGAGATAGAAAGATCAATGAGAGAGAAACATTTGTTCCCTGCCTCCCACACAAGCCCACAACTTGGGCATGTGCCCTGACCAGGAATCAAACTGGTGACCTCTTGGTTCAGGGGTGGATGCTCAACCACTGAACCACACGGGCCAGGCCATGGTGATTTTTCTTTAATTTAGTTGTATTTCAGTTTTGTCCTGGGAGGAGAGGAGTGTAAGATCAACTTACTCTGCCATCTTGAAAGTCCCCCACTTTATTACTTCTCTCATTGCTTTTGTCTTTGGAGCTATATCTAAGAAATCATTGCCTAATCCAAGATCACAAAGATTTATGCCTATATTTTCTTCTAATAATTTTATAGTTTTAGCAGTTACATTTAGGTCTTTGATTCATTCTGAGTTAATTTTTATATATGGTATGAGATGGTTGTTCAAACTCATTTTGCATATGGATATCTGGTTATCCCAGCATCATTTTCTGCAAAGACTATTATTTTCCCCATTATATTTTCTTAGCACACTTGTCAAAAATCAATTATCACTCAATATAAATGTTTATTACTGAACTCCAAATTGTATTACATTGCTCTATATGTTTGTCCTTATGCAAGTACCACATTCTCTATATTAATACCAGCACATTATAGCATCACAGGGACAAGAACCCTACAATATACCTTATACAAAAATCCCTTTTATGACTCACTGATACCCCACTTTTCTCCAGGTCTAAGGGTAATATATGCCCAAATGTTAACTTAAATTGGTTGATTCCAAGCACTCTTTGGTTTTATTTCTTTCTCTCTAATTTTTTTCTCATTCTGTCTTAATCTCTTTCTCCTTCCTGTCTCTATTGTCTACCATCTCAGTTGCTTTTTCTCTCTTTTACTTTTCCTTCTGTTTATTTCACCTCTTTTCATTCTTTCTATCAAATTTTTCTTTATCCATGTATTGCTTTTCTTTCTTTTGATGCTCTTGTTCTTTCTCATTTCTACTGCCTCATTTTTCTCTCACAGATGATTCTCTTTCACTCTCCCTCCAATCTCAGTCTCTCTCTCTCTCTCTCTCTCTCTCTCTCTATATATATATATATATATATATATATATATATATTTCTCTCTCTCTCCCTCCATCCCTCCCTCTCTCTAAACTTCATCTCTGACCACTCCTAGTCCTGTCTTTTTAGCACTGTCCAATTCCTGCTAGATGCTTGTATAGCAAAACCACTTAAATAAAGCAGTTAGCTTTGCATTATATTAGAACCAATATTTACCTAAAATAAATACCAAAGTTTGCTTCAAATATTCTAATTCAATAAATATGTATACAGCAATTACATGTATAAGACATTATGCTTGATTTTAGGATGCATAATATCATTGATTTATCATAAAAACTTTCCAAAACAAAAAAGGAAGGAGCTATTATTCCTATTTTATGGACAAATAAATTAAACTGTGAGGTGATGTTCAGGAAGGAAAAGGAGTATGACTAAAATTTCATATAAGAAAAATGTAGAACTAAGTTTTGTGTCTTGTTCTAAAGTCCATGCTACTATTACTCTACCAGCCTTGGAATGGTTAATACTTACTCTTAGGGCTGGAATGGAGGGTAGAAGGTGAAGGTGGGTGTGAGGAGGTGTTGTAAAGGAGAACAATGGCCAGGTGGTATAAGCTCCAGCTTCCTCCACCAGCCCAATTTCCAACAAAATTCACCACCCTCTTGACCCTCATTCTTAGACTTTTTCTTGACCCAGGTCCTGAGAAAATTTTGATCAAGACAGAGTGAATCTTAGGATATTTATCCCCTCCCGTCAGTGCAGCCTGAAAAGAAGTTATGTTCCTCAGATCTGGAACCTGACATAGGGTTACTATATTGTGTCTATCACTTTTCTGACACTTGGTGGGTGAGAACTGAGAAGCAGCGTCCATGTAGCCCTTAAGCTTCATTATTTTGTCCCCTCACCTCATGCTTGCCCAGTGCTTAAACCTGGCCTCCTGGCTGGTTATTCTGCATCATTCAGCTCTAGACCTGGGGCTATGAACACATCCACCTTCTTCCTTAGCCTTCCTCTTCTGAAGACTGGCTCCACTCCTGCACTTTCCACTCCTCTTATTTGTTACCAACAGCCAGGTCTTGCATCACCCACCCTGCAAGTGGTGAGGTAGCCTGTCCTGACCTGATCAGGCTACTTGCATCTACTGGGCCCTAACACTGTAGTTAAGATAATCTTCTCTGGGCTTCTATTCTCCTCCTCAGGCCCATGTTACCAAGGTTTGGGGAAACCTAAACTCTGATAACTGATTCATGAAGAAATCAGAGTTTAGTTTTAAATGAAGTCCTAAACCTGGTCTCCTCCACCATCACATTATCTTGTTTCTACTGCCACAATGCAGACTGTAATTAATTAGGTAGTACACATATTTTAGGTACAGAATAACCTTTCCATGGGGAACTCTGACTGACAGGTTCTAATTTATAAGCTTTATTCCAGTGCATAGACAAACACTGCCGTGCTCAGACTGTACCTTGTGAAGGTTATAGCATTTAGACCCCAAAGCTCTTAATTTTATTGGAAATAGGAGAAAAATGTCATACAAATATTTCATTTTGAAACATAATGAGTCCAACACACACTTCTTACTGCAGTAATTGCCACCCACTTACTTACTTGTACCATGATCTGAGAGTCAGTCACTGGGGGGCCCAGTTCTCTGCTCTGTCTTCAGTATCCCAGGGTATCAGAAGTGGTTTTCTTCTTACTCCATGAAGAATTGCAGAGTATCATCTTCCCTGTGTACACATATACTTGGTGGGGCTTTGTTGTATGCAAGTTAATATTTCAGTGTTTTCACTGTGAACACAAAAGTGGCCTTATAAATATAACGGAGCCATTGAGCCTTGTTCTTAACCTAGATTACCTTGGTGGGCGAGCTGGCAGAAGTACCCTGCTCATTTCAGTCAATATGGAGTAAATTTTGCTTAAAAGGAAGAGAAACAAACAAACAGGTGTTACAGAGAGTGTGGTACCAAGAGAGTTGAGGGGAGAGAACTGGGAATCCCATGGAGGCAAATGAATAGGGAGTTCCAGTTAGAAAGGCTGAAAACTGAGTCTTTATCTGTGCTTGTTAAAGCAGGAGTGAGATAAGAATGGAATGGGAGCCCTAACTAGTTTGGCTCAGTGGATAGAGCATCCGGCTGCAGACTGAAAGGTCCTGGGTTTGATTCTGGTCAAGGGCATGTACCTGAATTGTGGCCTTGATACCCAGTAAGGAGCGCTCAGGAGGCAGCTGATTGATGTTTTTCTCTCATTGATGTTTCTGATTCTCTATCCCTCTCCCTTCTTCTCTGTAAAAAAAAATCAATAAAAATATATTTTAAAAATAAAATAAATAGTATACTTTAAAAAAAAAAAAGAATGGAATGGAATGGGAAATAGTAGCGCAGTTGTCTGGAAAAGACATGAGTTGGGAGATGCACCAGCATGGGAACTGGAAAGGATAGTAAACAAATCAAAGTTGGAAGAGCTACCTGAGGAGCAATTGTTGACATAACTCTAGTGGTGGCATCCCAACCTACCAGAAGGAATCATATTTCTTTAAATATGAAAGAGGAAGAATGAGCCAACCTCAACAATAAACTAGAGATAGGGAGAATGAGAAAACAGACTTGCATTTGAGTTTTTATATCCAGAAGTTTGGTTTGAACTTTCTGAGTGAGTACATGTGAGTCACTACAAGGAAAGAATTTGTCCTTCTTAGTAAAAGAGGCCATAGCTTTTTCCCGCCGAAACTTAGGCAAAATGGAAGGTTTTGAACATGGGTTTAGGGAGCCAGTATTGAATGAAATAGTGGGGAGGCCTTTCCCACATTTTAATTTCTTATGGGTACTCCACCAGAAGTCTTCATTGTAGTCAGACATACCTGAGTTCCAGTCCTGGTTCCATCACCAGATAACAGTAAATGAGTCACTTTATCTCTATGAGCTTCAGTTTTCTCTTTGGCAAACTGAAGATAATATCACAATGGTGTCCTTGAAGTTTCACAATAAATATTAAGTGAATTTAATGAAGCTCAGACTCTTTCCTGTTGGCTACAAGAGGGCAGATACAGTAAATCCTGAGAGAATAGCACCACTTTCCCTTTGCTATTGGGTTGTCTGGGTGTTGGGCCAGCTGACTCCTCTATTAGACAAGTGGGAAAGGGTCTAGTGACCCCTGCCAGGTTGAGGATAGGTTGGGTGTCAGGGTAATGGAAAAATTACCATAGTTAAGGTTATTCTCAAATTAAGGTAGAGAAGATATGCCAGTTACTGGAATGTCCAGTGCAGCCAAGAGGTCACCTATCACTGGCACCCCATCTTTACCACTTTTACACTAAATAGAAAGTGTCTTTGACCTCCAGTAAATGGGAACTGTCCATCTCTGAATGATATAGGTTTCCTGACACTTGGCTCAAATCCCTCCATTATTCCTGTCTCTCTCCCTTCCTTTTCTCTGCCTCTACTCCCACTTATTAGAATAGCCATGGGAACTATCCTCTGTGGAGCTCTGCCAGGCCTCCAGATTTCCATTCTCAGTACTAACATTTATATCCATGTTAGGGAAGGTGCATGGCTGCATGTATTCAATCCTCTCTACTTGTTCTTTTAGCTTAGACTTTAGTAAATGCAGGGAGGCAGGCACTAGAATTTGTTGAGTACTGAGTATATGCTGGACACACTGCCAAATACAATACACTTAGTATCTCACTTAATCAGTGCAAAGGACTTATAACCATTTTACAGGTGAGAAAACTATGTTACATGCAAAGTAATATAGTCAAGAAGCAACAGAGTCAGGACTTTGTCTTTCTGATTCCAAATCCAATGCCCTTGCCACTATGCACAATTCTGGGAAAGCCTAACTCTCTTCCTCCATCTCAATCAGGTATATGTGGCAAAGAGTATCCTTCTGGATTCATATATTCATAGACCATCACATTTGACAAAGATGAGGATATATTTACAGGTGACTGTTACTCGTATTCACATTAGGCATTATTTTAGTTATCATGCCCCACCCCAGTTAATCAAGAAGCAGGCACTAATGACTCCTATTTTCATTGAAACCCTATGGACCTCTCTGTCTCTCAGCATTTGCCTAAAAAAGGTACCTTCCCTGGCCTGGATCAGAGGCCAGAAACCAGACACCCCTTCCTTATTCCCATCCTGATGCCACTAGATCCTGGTAAGACCAGCTCTCACTCTTATTCTTAGCCTAGAGTTCCTTGGCAGGAGCAACATGATTGTTCAAGCCTAAAAGGAGTAAATGATGCCTAGTAGAAAAGAAACTTCCGTTCTGTACCCATAGATGCCAGAAATGGAACCTAAAATTTCACCTTCCATGCCCCTCATTATTTTCCCTGTGTGAAGCTAATCAGGGTTTCTAATAAGATAGGCCACCAAAGTCGACTAATTTCTGCTATTTAGCTGTGGCTTGGCCCAAACCCGCACCTTGGAAGGATCATGAGGCAGCCAGGCCTGAGAGCTCAGTCACAGCTGCACTGGGAACCCACAGCCTGTGCCTGGCGCATTCCCTAACCCTGCAGTTTTATTAGCTTCATTTTTATGTGCATTTTAACTCTCTGAATGAAGCCAAAATCAACATCAAATAACATCAAGGAACACAAGGCCATGATTCCCCCAAATCTCAGTGCTCAGCCCCCAATTCACTTAGAAGAAGGGTGGGCAGAATATGTCTCAATTTCCCCCTGCCTATCTATTTAAAGGGTGGGGAAAATTGTTGTTGCTATGAGAGCTATTCTCAGACACTGCCGCCTTAGAACTCACTCTGAGAGATGTTTCAGGTCATCATAACCCAAGGAGCAGAAGGAGGAAAAAAGGGGGGAAAAAAGAAAACCCAGCCAGCAAGCAATCCTCAGATCCCTGTGTCCCTGAGGCCATAAGAGCTTGGCCTAATGGTCCTGGCCAGTGCCTGCTGGAATGGACAGTTGGAGAAACCAATTCCCTGACTCTGCCTTCTTGTCTTCTCCTTTTTTTTCTTCCTCTTTTTAAATTTTAATCCATGGCCAGCTAGGCACAAGCTTTCCAACAGGCCTTCTATATGGGCTACAAATCCCAGCCACCCCAAGGGATTCACTAGTCCTTTCCCTTGTGCTCTTAGGTAGAGAAGCCAAGAGCTGCAAACGGGTCTGGGAAATTTTCCAGTACTGAATGCTCGACAAAGGACCTGAACCCAGATGGAAGAGCCAAGCCGCCTAAGCTGAAAGAGTTTCCCAGCCTTGAAATTTTCAGAAATCCAGTACAGAGTATAGCTTTTCTGACCCATAATGCTGGGAAGTAGGGGCAGATATCTAGGATTGACTGGACAGAGCCTTTGCCTTTCATTCAGGAGACATGAGTTCTAGACCTGAAGGTGTACTCTTAAGTCCTTTTCCTCTCTTAGTCTCAGAATCTCCCAGAAACATTGCAATATTCATTGAACATATTCTCCTAAAGTAAAACCTTTCTAATTTTTAAAATAGATAAAATATTCATACTTTATTTGCTAAGACTTTGATGAAGAGTTCTGAGAGGTAGTAATGTAAAGCAAGAATATGTCACAAAAAGAAAGAAATTCTAGAACTTTTGTTATATAGTTGTTCCCTTAGCAATCAAGGGCTTAAGCCCTGCTGCTATGCACCATTCCTTGTTAGAATCTAGCTAAGTCTCTGCTGCCCCCATCTGTAATGTGGCCAGATGTTCTCTAGATGCCCTACCACCATTGATTATATTATTATCAAACCTCTGAGTTTTTTCCCTGACCTTCTTAATGCAAATATTTAAAAGCTTAATGTTTTCCTCTGGGGAAAATTATAAACCTATATATTTATAGAACCTCTATCTTTCTCTCTATCTATAACTATATACCTACTTATCTACCTACCTGCTTACCTACCTACCTATTTATGTGTGTCAAGCCTAACATTTAGAGCATAAGTTCCTTATGTTAGTGGAAAATAAGATCAATTAACTAGATGGCAATTCCTCTCCTGATTGTAATCTCTTTTTTGTGGGCCTTTTTTCCCCTCATAAAATGAGCTCAAAATCTAAGTTAATGAGTTCATTCTGTCCAATGGTAATGGGAACATATAAATAAAATCTCTCTCCTGGCAGGACATATTTAAAGTACTCAAAGAAAGGAATCTACAACCTGGAATACTTTATCCAATAAGGTTATCATTTAGAATTGAAGGAGAAATAGAATTTCCAGGACAAGCAAAAACTAAAGTAGTTCATCACCAGCCTACAGGAAATGTTACTGGGTCTTCTTTATGCAGAAAGAAAACACCATAACCAGAAATAAGAAAATGCAGGAAAGGAATAAAAATCTCACTAGTAAAGGCAAATATAGAATAATCACAGTGAATCAACCACCTAAAAGTTAATAAAAGTGTTAAAAGACAATAGTAAAAAAAATAACTATATCTGAAATAAATAAGCAAGAGATACACATATGCAAAAAGATATAAAAAATGACATCAAAAACATTCAGAGGGGCAGAGAGATCCAAGATGGAAGCAGATAGGTAGAAGCTACACTCACTTCCTCCTGGGACTAAATTAGAATTACAACTAAAATATAGAACAATTATCCTGAATAGAAAACTGAAGAGTAGCTGAAGAGAAATCTAATAATAATTTACAGAAGCCACATCAAGACTGGTAGGAAGGATGGAGATATGAAGAAGGCTGGCTGTGTTCCCACAAGTGGCTGAAATTCCAGAAGGATATCTCAGCTCTAAAGGTTCCCCTTGTGGAACTGGGGTCTCAACCTCATGCAAGACTATCAGCCCAAAGCACTAGAAGCTAGAAGAGGTGTTACATAACATCTGGCCATGAAAATCAACAGGGATTCTACCTGCCAGGTAGAGACAGGCGGTTGCTACAGACACAGACACAGACACCCTCTTAAAGGGCCAAAGCATAAAATGTCATTCACAGCCAATCACCCTGGGCTCTGAGGGAGGAAGAGTGGAGCAGACTAGAGTTGTGTGAGGAGAGACTGGGGTTTGTGGTTCTGGAGAGAGAATTGAAGTGTCAGCTGTCAGGATCCCTGTGCTGAGTTCCTCTCCCACACCACAGATGCCATATTTCTTAGGGGGATCACTCCCTTCCTCATGGCATTGTCCAACTTCTGGTCACTCTGTTGTCTTGCCCTGTGGAGTTCAGTCCCTGCTGAGGAGTCAAATGACTGAGCCAAGGAGCAGAAGTGCAGGCAGACTTAGGGGGTGTCAGTGACTGAGGTGTGTGGCTATGGGGTGGGGGTTCATTTACCTCACTTTCCCATGAACCTTAGACCCACTAGCCTCAACCCCCATGATCCCAGAAGCTGTACCCTCCAGGTACATGGTGACCCCTCCTTGGGAAGAAGGTCTGGACAGAATCAGTAACAGACTGAGTTGTCTGGCTCTGGGGCATAGGCCACTCCTTACCTGCACCTCCCCTTGTGGGAGATCCAGTATTCCTATCCTCCTAACTCTTGGCAGCCTGCCCTGTTGAAGTTGGGCTCTTGGCAGAATCCAGGACAGACTGAGCTGTGTGGATCTAGGATGGGGACATTTTTTCCCTTGTATGCAGGACCACTACAGAACCTTCCCTTCACACAGCCAAATATTTGTCAGTTTGAGCCTGATAAACTCTGCTGGCCTCACTCTGACTACTCCCTGAGAGTCCCCCCACCAGAGTCTGTAGGCACTCTGAGACTTTTGTTGATCACCCTCAGAATAGCACTGGTACCAAGTTTGAGCCTGTATCAATTTGGTGAACACCGCTTGCTCCTACTCAGTGGCTCACTGAGAAATTTCCTCATGCAACTCAAGTACTACCAGAGGCTCTTTCTGTGAGTGAGCCTAACAGGCATCTGGCAGGAGGAGGCTGATCTCAAGTAGCATTTGGCCTTTTGTTGACCTGCCCTGGGTTCAGTGTTAGAGGAAGCCAGCATTGGTGAGCAGCTGGTCCTTCACACACACAGACCTAGGCCAAGCAGAGGCAGACAAAAATTGTGGATTGCTTTGGAGATACAAACAGATTTCCCAGGGCCAGTTACAGGCAGTGTCTGATATTGACCTGGATGAGAGTACCTCTCAATAGGCCCTAGGACCAACAAACCCAGTGGCCAGCTTCAGAAAACATCAGAGAATGATCCAATTAGTTTCATAAGTGGCATATCCAAAGGGAGATCTCAGGAGATCTTGGTAAGGCAAATTACAGTAAGTATAGTCAGCACCTGCACAGCAGCTCATACACTGTGGTTAAAATAGAACATCATAGTCATCCAGCCTGAGGGTCAATCCTATGCACAAAAGGGCCAATAACAATCAAGACCAAATTACAATAGAAGAGCTCACATAACCCACACAAGAGACATTCCTGGATCACCCTGCTCAGGTGATCAAATACTTCACCTCTGGGTCCTACAGGATACCTACTAGATAAGGCCACTCCACCAAGACTGGGAAACACAGTAGATCTATCTAATACATAGAAACAAACCAAAGAGGTAGCCAAAATGGGTAGACAAAGAAATATGTTCCAAAGAAAAGAATAGGAGAAATAACCAGAAAAAGAACTGAATTAAATAAAGGCAAACAATTTACCAGATATAAAGTACAAAAATATGGAGATAAGGATGCTCAAGGAACTTAGTGAGAACTTCAACAAAAGATAGCAAGCATAAAAAATGACATACAAACCATTAAAAATAAGTCAGAAATAGGGAATACAATACCTGAGATGAAAAATACACTAGAAAGATTAAACAGTAGGTTGGATGAAGCAGAGGACTAAGTCAGAGATTCGGAAGACAAGGTAGCAGAACACATCCAATCAGAGCAACAAAATGAAAAAGGAGTGTTAAAAAATGAGCAAAGCTTAAGGAACTTTTGGGACAACATGAAGTGCAACAACATCTATATCTGAGCAGTATCAAAATGAGAAGAGAAAGAGCAGAGGAATGAGAACCAATTTTTTTTATTAAATTGACTAGAAGCCCGATGCACGAAATTCGTGCAAGAGTAGGCCTTCCTTCCCCTGGGTGTCAGCACCGGCTTCCCTCTGGCACCTGGGACCCTGGCTTCCCTCCCTCTGCTGGCAGGCACCCAGGACTTGGGCTTCCTTCACAGCCCCGGCTTCGTTTGGAAGGATGGAAGAACGTCCATAAGGACATCCAGTCTAATTAGCATATTACGCTTTTATTATTAAGGATTGGGGTGATATTGGTCAATATGAACATATAGGTTACAGGTGTGGGTTTCTATGTTACAAGATCTGAATACAGCACTGTGCTTCCACCACTGAATCAAATCTTCTCCTGTCACCTTATATGAGAACCTATTTGAAGAACTAACTTTCCTAACCTAGTGAAGGAATAAGATACACAAGTTCAGGAAGCACAGAGAGACCCAAACAAGATGAACCAAATCAAAAGGCCCACACCAAGGCACATCATAATTAAAATTCCAAAGGTTAAAGACAAAAAATAATCTTAAAAGCAGCAAGAGAAAGACAGTCAATTACTTACAAAAGAGCTCCCATAATATTGTCAGCTGATTTCTCAATAGAAACACTTCAGGCCAGAAGGGATTTCATGAAATATTCCAAGTGAGGAAAAGCAAAGACCTGCAATCAATTCTACTTTGCCCAGTAAGGCTAATCATTAAAAATTAAAAGAGAAATAAAGTGCTTCCCAGACAAGAAAAGCTAAAGTAGTTCATTACCATAAAACCAACATTATAAGAAATGTTAAGGGGTCTTCTTTAAGAGGAAAAAAGAAAAGAAACATAGCTATAAAGATTAAAATGGCAATAAATACAAACCTATCAATAATCACATTAAATGTAGATGGCTTAAATGCTCCAATCAAAATACATAGGGTAGCTGAAAGAATAAGAAAACAAGACACCACCCCCAAAAAAGAAAACAAGACCCATATATATGCTGTCTAAAAGAGACCCACCTCAGAATTAAAGATACACACAGACTAAAAGTAAAGGGATGAAAACTATTTCATGCAAATGGAAAGAAAAATAAAAGCTTGGGTAGCATGACCTATATGAGAAAAAATAGACCCTAAAACCAAGGCTATAACAAGAAACAAAGAAGAACACTACACAATGATAAAGGGAGCAATCTAACAAAAGTCTATAACCCTTGTAAAACATTTATGCACTCAACATAGGAACACCTAAATATTTATAGCAAATCTTGATGTACATAAAGAGAGAGATCAACAATAAGACAGTCATAGTAGGAAATTTTAACACCCCATTGACATCAATGGATAGATGTTCTAAACAGAAATTCAACAAAGAAACAACAGCCTTATATGACACACTAGATCAGATGGACTTAATTGATATCTTCAGAGCATGTCATGCCAAAGCAGCAGAATATAGATTCTTTCCAAATGTACATGGAACATTTACTAGGATGGCACATATATTAGGACACAAAACAGGTCTCAATAAATTTAGAAAGATTGAAATTACGTCAAGCATCTTCTCTGACTATAATGTTATGAAAATAGAAATAAATGACAAGGAAAACACACACACACACAAATATTTGGAGGCTAAATAGCATGTTACTAAACAATAAATGGGTTAACAATGAGATAAGAAAATAAGACTTTTATACAAAAGACAATGAGAACAAAATTACCCAAAACTTATAGGACACAGCAAAACCAATTCTAAGAGTGAACTTCATAGTACTACAGACATACCTGGAGAAATGAGAAAAATCTCAAACAATCTAACTTTACAATTAAAAAAACTAGAAAAAGAAAAACACAAAGTCCAAAATAAGTAAAATAAAGGAAATAATAAAGATCAGAGCAGAAATATAAAAAAAATACAGTCCAAAACAACATTATAAAAGATTAATGAAACCAAGAGCTAGTTCTTTGTAAAGATAAACAAGATAAACAAATCTTTAACCAGACTCACCTAGAAAAGAGAGGACCCAAATAAATAAGATCAGAAATGAGGAGAGCCAAAACCGGTTTGGCTCAGTGGATAGAGCGTCAGCCTGTGGACTGAAAGGTCCCAGGTTCGATTCTGGTCAAGGGCATGTACCTGGGTTGCAGGCACATCCCCAGTAGGAGATGTGCAGGAAGCAGCTGATGGATGTTTCTCTCTCATCAATGTTTCTAACTCTCTATCTCTCTCCTTTCCTCTCTGTAAAAAATGAATAAAAAATATATTTTAAAAAAAAAGAAATGAGGAGAAGTAACAACTGACACCATGGAAATACAAAGAAATGTAAGAAAATATTACTGAGAATAATATGCCAATAAATTGGACCATCTGGATGAAATAGATAAATTTATAGAAACATAAATATTCCAAAAGTGAATCAGCAAGAATAAACTAATAAGAATAGACCAATGATGATTAATGAAATTGAAGCAGTAATTAAAAACAAACAAACAAAAAAACAACTCTGAGCCCTGCCTGGTGTGGCTCAGTGGTTGATCATCGACCTATGAACCAGGAGGTCACAGTTCAATTCCCAGTCCAGGCACATGCTCTGGTTGTGGGCTCGATCCCTAGTAGGGGGAGTGAAGGAGGAAGCCAATCAATGAATCTCTCACATTGATGTTCTCTCTCTCCTTCTCTCTTCCTCTCTGAAATCAATAAAAATAATATTAAAAAAAACTCCAATCAAACAAAAGTTCTGGACTGGATGGGATCACAGGTGAATTTGAACAAATGTTCAAACTATTCCAAAAAACTCAAGAGAAGGGAAGACTCCCAGGCTTATGTTATGAGACCAGCATTATCCTAATTCCAAAGCCAGTAGACACTAAAAAAGATAAAATTATAAGCCAATATTCTTGAGAAACATAGATGCTAAAATCCTCAACAAAATGTTAGCAAACCAGATCCAACAATACATTATAAAGATCATACATCATAGTCAAGTGGGATTTATTCTAGGGGTACAAGATTGGTACAATAAGCCAGAACTCTGAGCTCTGAGGATCAGAGGGAACCCACACGGCACCCGCTTGGGCCATGTCCCTTGGGACAGGTGCAGTGGAAAGAAGGTACACAGACCTGCTGGTCAGCAAGGGATTCTAGATCTGGGTCCACAATCAGGAAAGGCTGAGGAGTGCCGGCAGGAGAAGAGCGCGCAGAGGCGCAGCCTTTCCCCCCTCACAGGGGATTCTAGATCTGGGTCCACAGTCAGTAAAGGCTGAATAGTGCCGGCAGGAGAGGAGTGTGCAGAGGTGCAGCCTCTCCGGCCTCTGTGGCTTTTGCTTTCTTCATTGAGCCTAGTTCATAGGACCTTTTGGATACAGACACTTTCCCGTGGCTGGAGTGTGGGAGAAGGTGCGGAATTGTGGAATCTGGGGAGAGAGGGGGGTCCAGGAGAAGTGGCAGCGAGTGTGGTGCTGAGTCATGCCTGAGCCTGGGACCTGGGCAGCCATTTTGTCCTGAAGAGATAGCCCCTCCCTCCAGTATCCAGGCAACTAATACAGCCACACCCAGATTCCACCCTGAATGGTAAAAGGATTAAAAAAACACACACACAAATACTAAAGAGAAACTTTCAGTCCCAGCAAACAGAACCTGAGAAACACTATAGTACAGAAGACTGGGATCTTAAGCCAGCCAAAGGAACACTCCACTTTTTCATTTTTATTTTATTTTATTTTTTATTTTTTATTACTTTGTTATCTCTCTCTTTTTTCTTTCTTTTCCTTTTTTTCCTGTTTTTGTTTGTTGCTTTATTTTCTATTTTTTTCATATTATTTTTCCATCACTCTATTTTATTTTATTTGAATTTGTTATTTTTATACCATTTTTGAAATCAAATTTTTTGTAAATTTGTTATTATTTTTTTCTCGTTCTCTTTCTTCTTATCCACCCATCCCCTTTCTACTTCCTCTATACTGAACTGAGATCCTCCCCATATTCCAGTTAGGGCAATTAATTCCCTTTTAATGTGCACGAATTTTATGCACCGGGCTACTAGTAATAATAATAATAATAATAATAATAATAATGATTAAACTTATTATAGAGATGACTATTAATAAATCACAATAAATATATAATTTAGATTATATATATATATATATATCCTTTTTCTTCCTTTTTCTTTTCTCTCATCTTTTTCGCTCTTTTCGATATCATTTATGCTCTCGTTTCTCACACCTAATTCTCTTTTCTCAGGTGGTCACTTATAGTGGGGTAATTATTGTCGTGAGTTCATTCGTGCTTTGGTCCTTTTGTGTTGTGTCTTGTCAAGGTGAATTTTATCCTGTCTGACCAGGTGCTAGAGAGTGAGCCTCATAACCAGAAACCTGGAGAGGAAACTCCATTCACAAATGGGTCAATAACACCACAGACCCAACTACAGAGGAAGGAAGAAGGTGGCAGTGAGGGAGAGAGCATGTGTCAGTGAGGGACAAAAAGAGGAGTGTGTGGTCATGTGGGATGTGTGTGTGTGTGTGTGTGTGTGTGTGTGTGTGTGTATGTGAGTGAGGCACAGATAGATCCTGCAGGACCTTCGGGGTTAGGTTAAACGAGCTCGCCTAACTAGGCAGCCTCTGCTACTGTGTAAGCAGTTCCAGGAGGCCGGCTTATCCTCAGAAGCCTAGCTTTTTTAAGGGGACAGCTGCTATAACTGGGAGCCAGGCCTTACCCTCAACCAGGGTGCCCTCAGATATCACCTGGGACTCTACAGACACCCTGCCAGGGAACTGCTACCTCGGCTGTGGTCCCATGGTCAACAAGTCTCCAACTACCCTGAGCACAGGCTCCTGTGAGTTCTGAAGCGTGCTCCCCTCTGACTGGCCCAATGCCTTAGCCCAGGGCACTGCAACCATGCAAGCATCAGACACATGAGCAGCCCAATCCTGTCCAAGGAGCAGCAGCCCCACAAGCAGCCTGTCCAAGGACTAAGAGCAGAAGCCTCACGTGGCCTGCCCCTGTCCAAGGAGCAGCAGCTGTCAGCTGTGTGAGCAACCTGCTCCCTCATCTGAGGAACAGCAACCACATGAGCAGCCTGCCCCGTCTGAGCAGCAGCAGCAGCAGCTGCGCAGCCCACACCCTCCTCCTGTCTGAGGAGCAATAGGTGTGTAAGAAACCTGCCCCCATCCAAGGAGCAGCAGCTGCACGAGCAGTCTTCCCCAATACAAAGAGCAGCAGTGGTGTGAGCAGCCCATACCCATACGAGGAACAGCATTGCCGCAAGCAGCCTGCTCCCCTTAAAGGAACAATAGCTGCCTGAGCAGCCTGCCCCAGTCCGAGGAGCAGCAGCCACATGAGCAGACCACCCATGTCCGAGGAACAGTAGCCCTGTGAAGTCCACCCTGGTCCAAGAAGCAGCAGACACACGCACCCTGCACCTGTCCGACAAGCAGCAGCTGGGTGAGTGGACTGCCCCCATCCGAAGAGCATCAGACATACGTGCAGCTTGCTCCTACTTAAAAAGAAGCAGCCATGCAAGCAGCCCATCCATCCAAGGAGCAGCAGCCTCGCGAGCAGACAGCCCCCGTATGAGGAGCAGCAGCTGTACATGCAGCTCAATCCAGCCCGAGGAGCAGCAGCCACCCGAGCAGCTTGCTCCTGCACAAGGAGCAACAGCCACACAAGCAGACAGACAGACAACATCTGAGGAGCGGCATCCCTGCAACACCCACACTGGTCCAAGGAGCAACAGCCACACATAGTCTGCACATGTCCGAAGAGCAGAAGCTGGGTGAGCATCACACCCCCATCCGAGGAGCAGCAGCTGCACTTGCAGGTCACTCCCGCCCAAGGAGCAGCAGCCACACAAGCAGCCCATCCCTGATCTGAGGAGCAGCAGCTGCACGAGCAGCTTGCATCCATATGAGGGGCAGTAGCCCTGTTAGCAACCTGCTCCTGTCCAAAGAATGGCAGCATCACGAGCAGCCCGCCCCATCTGAGGAACAGCAGCAGCGTGCAGCCAGCCCCAATCCAAGGAGCAGCAGCCATATGAGCAGTCCGTGCACATCCGAGAAGCATAAGCCACGTGAAGAGCCCACTCCTGTCCAAGGAGCAGCAGCCACGCTCAGCCTGCCCCCACCTGAAAAGCAGCAGCCTCGTTATCAGCCAACCCCTGTCCAAGGAACAATAGCTGTGCTAGCAGCCTCACCTACCAGCCAGAGGAGACACCACTGCTGCGAACAGCACCTACCAGAGGAGCCACGGCCAACTGAGGAGCAGCCACTACCATGACCACTTGAGGAGCAACTGCAGCCTGAGGAACCACTGCCACCCAAGGAGCAGCCCCTGCATGACTCGACATCTAGATCAGTCAGCGAGACCAAAAATGGGTAGACAAAAAACCCCAAAGCAAAGAAAAGGAGGACTCACCAGAAAAGAAGCTAAGTGAAACAGAGGCATGCAATATGTCAGAAAAAAACTCAGAATAAGGGTCCTAGAGTGCATAAACCAGATGGAGGAAAAAATCAACAACTTATGTAAGATTCAAGAAGAAATGAATGAAAAAATCAATAACTTATGTAAGAATCAAGAAGAAATGAAGAGGACACAAATGACAGAAATGGAGGAAAGCAAACTGCTGGATATAGAGTTCAAAACCACACTTTTAAGGTCTTTAAAGAACTGTCTAGAAGCTGCCGATAAATTTAGTAAGGCCCTCGAAAAAACTGGTGAGACCGCCGATAAATGTAGTGAGAACTTCAAGAAATCTAGTGAGACCCTCGATGTTGTGAAAAAGAACCAATTAGAAATTAAGCATACACTGACTGAAATAAAGAATATTATACAGACTCCCAACAGCAGACCAGAGGATCGCATGAATCAAGTCAAAGATTTGAAATGTGAAGAAGCAAAAAAAACCCAACCGGAAAAGCAAAATGAAAAAAGAATCTGAAAATATGAAGATAGTGTAAGGAGCCTCTGGGACAGCTTCAAGCGTACCAACATCCAAATTATAGGGGTGCCAGAAGATGAGAGAGAACAAGATATTGAAAACCTATTTGAAGAAATAATGACAGAAAACTTCCCCTTCCTGGTGAAAGAAATAGACTTCCAAGTCCAGGAAGCACAGAGAACCCCAAACAAAAGGAATCCAAAGAGGACCACACCAAGACACATCATAATTAAAATGCCAAGAGCAAAAGACAAAGAGAGAATCTTAAAAGCAGCAAGAGAAAGAAAGTCAGTTACCTACAAGGGAGTACCCATACGACTGTCAGCTGATTTCTCAACTGAAACTTTGCGGGCCAGAAGGGAGTGGCAAGAAATATTCAAAGTGATGAATACCAAGAACCTACAACCAAGACTACTTTATCCAGCAAAGCTATCATTCAGAAGTGAAGGTAAGATAAAGAGCTTCACAGATAAGAAAAAGCTAAAGGAGTTCATCACCACCAAACCAGTATTATATGAAATGCTGAAAAGTATCCTTTAATAAGAGGAAGAAGAAGAAAAAGGTAAAGATACAAATTATGAACAACAAATACACATCTACAACAAGTGAATATAAAAATCAAGTGAATAAATAATCTGATGAACAGTATGAACTGGTGATTGTAATAGAATCAGGGACTTGGAAAGGAAATGGACTGACTATTCTTAGGGGTGGGAAAGGGGTGTGGGGGGTGGGTAAGAGATTGGACAATAATCGTGAACCTATGGATGAGGACAGTGGGTGGGGAGTGAGGGCAGAGGGTGGGGTGGGAACTGGGTGGAGGGGAGTTATGGTGGGAAGAAAGAGGAACCAATGTAATAATCTGAACAATAAAGATTTAATTTAAAAAATAGAAATGGCTACATACAAGTACCTTTCAATAATAACTTTAAACGTAAATGGACTAAATGCACCAGTCAAAAGACATCAAGTGGCTGAATGGATAAAAATACATGACCCATATATTTGCTATCTACAAGAGACCCACCTCAGAATAAGGGACTCACACAGACTGAAAGTGAAGGGATGGAAAAATATCTTTCAGGCAAATGGAGATGAAAAAAAAAAAAAGCTGGGGTAGCAATACTTATATGGGACAAAATAGACCTCAAAATGAAGGCCATAACAGGAGATAAGGAAGGCCATTTCATAATACTAAAGGGATCCATACAACAAGAGGAAATAACCCTGATAAACATATATGCACCCAATGCAGGACCACCCAAATACATAAAAAAAAAACAACTCCAGGAAGATATCAAGGGAGAGATCAACAACAATGCAATCATAGTAGGGGACTTTAATACACCACTGACATCACTGGATAAATCCTCTAGACAAAAAATCAGCAAAGAAACAATAATCCTAAGTGACACACTAGATCAGATGGACTTAGTTGACATCTTTAGAACATTTCACCCCAAAGCCACCTTCTTCTCAAGTGCACATAGGAAATTTTCAAAATTAGACCACATATTGGGTCACAAGCAAAGTTTCCCAAAATTCAAGAAGAATGAAATCATACCAAGCATCTCCTCAGACCACAATGGCATAATATTAGAAATAAACTACAATAAAAACAACCCAGAACACTCAAACACTTGGAAGCTGAATAGCATGTTATTAAATACTGATTGGGTTACCAATGAGATCAAAGAAGAATTTAAAAACATGCTGGAAACTAATGACAATGAAAACACAACAATCCAAAACCTATGGGACACAATGAAAGCAATCCTGAGAGGAAAGTTTATAGCTCTACAGGCCTACTTCAAAAAACAAGAAAAAATGGTAGTAAATCATCTAACTCTACATCTCAAAGAATTAGAAAGAGAGCAACAAGAAAAGCCCAGAGTGAGCAGAAGAAAGGAGATAATAAAGATTAGAGCAGAAATAAATGACATAGAGACGAAAAAAAAAAACACCAATATATAAAATCAATGAAACTGAGAGCTGGTTCTTTGAAAGGATAAAAAAGATTGAGGAACCTCTAGCCAGGCTGACCAAGAAGCAAAGAGAGAGGACCCAAATAAACAAAATTAGAACTGATAGAGGCGAAATAACAACAGACCCCACAGAAATACAAATGATTGTTTAAAAAATATGATGTACTTCTCTACTCCAACAAACTAGACAACCTGGAGGAAATGGACATATTCCTAGAAAAATACAACATTCCAGAACTCAATCTGGAAGAATCTAAAAATTTCAATAGGCCAATAACTATGGAAGAAATTGAAGTAGTCATCAAAAAGCTTCCAGCAAACAAAAGCCCAGGGCCAGATGGCTTCACAGGGGAGTTTTACCAAACATTCAAGGAAGAACTAAAACCTATCCTCCTCAGACTATTCCAAAAAACTCAAGAGGAAGGAACACGTCCAAGCTCATTCTATGAGGCCAGCATCACCCTAATACCAAAACCTGATAAAGACAACACAATGAAAGAGAATTATAGGCCAATATCCCTCATGAACATAGATGCCAAAATCCTCAACAATATCTTAGCAAATCAGATCCAGCTATACATCAGGAAGATCATACACCATGACCAAGTAGGATTTATCCCAGAGATGCAAGGTTGGTACAATATACACAAATCAATGAAATGATACATCACATAAACAAATTGAGAGGGGAAAAAAACACATAGTCATATCAATTGATGCAGAAAAAGCATTTGACAAAATCCAACACACATTTTTCATAAAAACACTCAGCAAGGTAGGAATAGAAGGATCATACCTCAACATAATAAAAGCCATATATGACAAACCCACAGCCAACATCATACTCAATGGACAAAAACTAACACCATTTGCCCTAAAAACAGGAACAAGACAGGGATGCCCACTCTCACCACTCCTGTTTGACATAGTACTGGAAGTATTAGCCATTGCGATTAGAGAAGAAGAAGAAATAAAAGGCATTCAAATTGGAAAAGTAGTAAAACTGTCCTTATTTGCAGATGACATGATATTGTACATAAAAAATCCCTAAAGACTCCATCAAAAAACTATTAGACTTAATAAATGAATTTGCCAATGTAGCAGGATACAAAATTATCGACAAGAAATCTATGGAATTTCTATACACCAATAGTGAACTTACAGAAAGAGAGACAAAAAAAGCAATCCCATTTACCATCACACCAAAAAAATTAAGATACCTTAGGAATAAACTTCACTAAAGAGGTAAAAGACCTCTACTCAGAAAACTACAGGACGTTGAAAAAAGAGATAAAGGAAGACATAAACAGATGGAAGAACATACCGGGTTCCATGAATTGGGAGCAATCAACATTTATTAAAAAGGTCACTCCTACCCAAAGCAATCCTATAAATTTCAACTCCCCTTCTCATTAAAAAGCCTACGGCATATTTCACAGACCTAGAAAAAACTCTTCAAAAATTCATCTGGAATAAAAAAAAAGAACCCGAATAGCTGCAGTGATACTAAGAAAGAAGAACAAAGTAGGTGGGATCTCAACACCAGATATCAAGCTGTATTACAAAGCCACTGTTCTCAAAACTGCCTGGTACTGGCACAAGAACAGACATATAGATCAATGGAATAGAATAGAGATCCCAGAAATCGACCTGAACCAATATGCTCAATTAATATTTGACAAAGGAGGCAAGAACATACAATGGAGTCAAGACAGTCTCTTCAATAAATGGTGTTGGGAAAATAGGACAGATACATGCAAAAAAATGAAACTAGACCACCAACTTACACCATACACAAAAATAAACTCAAAATGGATAAAGGGCTTAAATGTAAGACAGGAAACCATAAAAATACTAGAGGAATCCAAAGGCAACTAAATCTCAGACATATGCCGAAGCAATTTCTTCACTGATACTCCTCCTAGGGCATTGGAAACTAAAGAGAAAATAAACAAATGGGACTACATCAAAATAAAAAGCTGCTGCACAGCATAAGAAACCATCAACAAAACAACAAGAAAGCCTACTACATGGGAGAACTTATTTGCCAATGTTATCACCGATAAGGGTTTAATCTCCAACATTTATAGGGAACTCATACAACTTAACAAAAGGAAGATAAACAATCCAATCAAAAAATGGGCAAAGGACCTAAATAGACACTTTTCAAAAGGGGACATTCAGAAAGCCAAGAGACATATGAAAACATGCTCAAAGTCACTAATCATCCCAGAGATGCATATGAAAACAACAATGAGGTATCATCTCACACCTGTCAGAATGGCTATCATCAACAAATCAACAAACATCAAGTGCTGGAGAGGATGCGGAGAAAAGGGAACACTCGTTCACTGCTGGTGTAGACTGGTACAGCCACTATGGAAGACAGTATGGAATTTCCTCAAAAAGTTAAAAATGGAACTCCCATTTGACCCAGTGATCCCACTTCTAGGAATATATCCCCAGAAACCAGAAAAACTATTTCATTTACAATTGCATAAAAACATACATTGAAATACATTTAACCAAGTATGTAAAAGATCTGTATTCAGAAAGTCTATACTAATAAAAGAGAAATATGCAAATTGGTGTCACTCCACTACGCCCACCAGCCAATCAGGATTATATGCAAAATAACCCAACAAAGATGGCGGTTTATTTGCATACATAGGCACCCAGGCCTGCGTTCCTGGAATATCATCGACACCCAGGTCTCTCCGATGTAGGCCCCATGTGGCCCCTGAGCAGCCTAGGAAGGGACTGAGCTAGGGAGCTCCTGGGCAGGCCGAGCCTGTGATCGGAGCTTAGGGGTCCCCTGTCCAGGCCTAAAGCCTGGGCCAGAGGCTTTAGGCCTGTGCAGGGGTGGAGCCGGTGATCAGAAGGTACAAAAAAAAATAAGGAAACTAAACCACTCTTTCACTATATACAAAAATAAACTTAAAATGAGTTAAAAGCTTTAATGTAAAGCCTGAAACCATAACACTCTTAGAAGAAAACAGGAAGTGACCTATTTGACATCCATCTAAGTAATGTTAAGGTCCAGCCCCAAGAGGTCCAGGGGTTCCCCAAGGTGTGGATGGAGTCGGCGAAGAAGGAATGACACAGAGGCAGCATTCAGTTGATCAGCAGCCTAGCCAGGATCTCTAGCCACAATCTCTGGCCAAGTTCTGGTTAGGATCTCCAGCCAGGTTCTGTTGCCACGTTCTCTAGCCAGGTTCTCCAGCCAGGTTCTCCTGCCATGTTCTGTCTAGGTTCTCCAGCCAAGTTCTCCAGCCAGGTTCAGTCCAGGATCTTTTGCCATGTTCTCTCCCTAGGTTCTGTCTCTAGATTCTATCTCCTGTTGTCTTGTTACATCTGTATTTATACCAGTTGATTTTAATCCTTTCAATTTCTATTCCAAAGGTTAGGGCGTTGTTTCTTATCTCCATTCCAGGAAGTAAAGATTATGTAGCTTAAGCATGATTGTTCTTAGTTAAAGTGATTAACTACCCGCCTGGCACTTAGTTAAGGGGTTTTATTCCCTCCCTAACTTCAGGGAAAAATTCCTACCTGGGGAAACAACCTTTCTCGGAGAGGTGACCTTGGTTAAAACACATAGTGCCAAGAAGGGGAACAAACATATTAAGAACAGTATGCCATATACGCCAGGTCCCTTGAAACATATGCTGTGCAGATGTTTCTTCTCTGCAGTGACTGTGTCAAGCAGCAAGGATGGACCGGCTCCTGGCAAAGTAATATCATTTTGTTTCTTTGTTTTTGGTTTTCATTTATTTTTATTTACTCCTGATGCAAGGATATGTTTATTGGTGTGTGTGTTTTTTAGAGAGAGGGAAAGGGAGAGTGACATATAGAAACATCAGTGTGATAGAGAAACATTAATTAGTTGCTTCTCTTCCACTCCTTGACAGAAGACCAAACCCATAACTTAGGTATGTCCCCTGATGGGGAATCAAACCCACAACCTTTCAGTATATGGGAGAACGCTTCAACCAACTGAGCCACATCTGCCAGGGCTGAGTAATATCTTTTTGGATATGTCCCCTTGAGCAAGGGCAACAACTCCAAAAATAAACAAATGGGATTACATCAGACTAAAAGCTTCTGCATAGTGAAGGAAACCTTCAACAAAACAAAAGGCAACCCACTGAATGAGAGAATATATTTGCAAATGATATATTTGACAAGGCATTGATATCTGAAATATATAAGAAACTCATAAAACTCAATAACAAAAAAGAAACCATATGATTGAAAAATGGGCAGAGGACATCAAAAAAATTTCACCAAAGAGGACATACAGATGGACAACAACCATATGAAAAGGTGATCAACATTGCTGATCATCAATGTGATATCACCTAACACCTGTTAGAATGGCTATTTTCAAAAAATCAACAAATAACAAGTGTTGGTAAGAATGTGGAGAAAGGGGAACCCATATTCACTGTTTGCTGATCTACAAATTGGTGCAGCCACTATAGAAACAGTATGGTGATTCCTAAAAAGAAAATGGATATACTATATGATCTAGCAAGTCCACTTCTGAGTATTTTTCCAAAGAAAACAAAACCACTAATTCAAAAAGATCTATGCACTCCTATGCTCAATGTAGCATTATTTACAATAGCTAAGATATGGAAACAGTGTAGGTGCCCATCAACAAGAAGATATGATATATTAATATATGTGATGGAATATTATATATATGATGGAATATTACACAGCAATAAAAAGAATGAAATCTTGCCATTTGCGATAACATGGATGGATCAAGGAGGTATTATGAAATAAGTCAGGTAGAGAAAGACAAATACTGTATGGTTTCACTTATATGTGGAATTTAAAAACAAAACAAACAAGATACTCAGAAACAGAAACCAAATGGATGGTTAATAGAAGGGAAGGGGTGAGGGATGGGTAGGGGAACATAGCCAATCATATTGTGATAAGTTTCCATGGTTACATATGATTACTTTAATTAGAGTGCACACATTGTTTTTTTTGTGTGTTTTTTTAGATATATTTTTATTGATTTTTTTACAGAGAGGAAGGGAGAGGGATAGAGAGTTAGAAACATTGATGAGAGAGAAACATTGAACACCCCCTACTGGGGATGTGCCTGCAACCAAAGTACCTGCCTTTGACTGGAATTGAACCTGGGACACTTCAGTCCACAGGCCGATGCTCTATATGTTGAGCCAAACCAGTTAGGGCTAGAGTGAACACATTGTAAAGAATAAAAATGTAGAATCACTGTATTCTACACTTGAAGCTAATATATAATTTCTAAAATTCATCTTTATTGTTGAAAGTAATTCAGATGTCCCCCTTTTTGTCCTCATTGACCCCTTCCACTCTATACCTGCCTCCCCATGCAGGCCTTCACTGCACCATTGCCTGCATCAGTGGGTTATACATATAAGCATATAGGTTCTTTGATTAATCTCTTCACACCTTCACCTTCCCCCTGCCTTCCCTCTGAGATTTGTCACTAATATATAATTAATATAAAATTTCATACCAACTATCCTATATAATAAAAGGCTAATATGCAAATTGACCCAACAGCAGAATGACTGGTCACTATGATGTGCAGTGACCACCAGGGGGCAGATGATCAATGCAGGAGCTGCCCCCTGGTGGTCAGTGTGCTTCCACAGGGGGAGCGCCACTCAACCAGAAGCCGGGCTCACTGCTGGTGAGCGCAGTGGCGGTGGCGGGAGCCTCTCTTGCCTCTTTGGCAGCACTAAGGATGTCTGACTGATGACTTAGTCCTAAGCCATCAGCCAAACATCCCCCAAGGGATCCTGGACTGCGAGAGGGCACAGGCTGGGCTGAGGGATACCTACCCCCCAGTGCATGAATTTTGTGCACCAAGCCTCTAGTACTTAAATAAAAATAAATTTAAAAATAACATCTCTTCTTCAAAT
>NW_005871052.1:17344177-17362038 GCF_000147115.1 Myotis lucifugus | reverse complement strand
TATATATATATATATATATATATATGCCTAAGTGACCGGCTGACCATTAGACCGTTTGACTGACAGATATGACACGCAATGACCCCAGGGAGCAGACACTCCAACTGGTAACTATGATGCGCACTGACCACCAGGGGGCAGATGCTCAATGCAGGAGCTGCTGGATGACACACCTGGAACCAGAGAGGAGGGAGCCCGATTCTGAAGTACATCACCCGAGAACCGACCTCTCGCAATCCGGGACCCCTCAGAGGATGTTGGAGAGCCAGTTTCAGCCAATCCCCACAGGCCAGGCCGAGGGACCCCACTGGTTCACCGGGCCTCTAGATACTAATAGGAATATATAATGCTATTTTATTATGGCCTATGAAGGAAAAACCACCACCCCATCCAGAAACTTTAATATATATTTGGAGGTCCAGTCAAAGGTAGTACTAATTCTTCATATAGGTCAGGTATAGAAATGCTGGTTCAAACCCTCTCCCTTATCCCCAAGCAATGAGGAGTTAGAGACAGGGAAAGATAAAATGAAAGAAACCTCCAGGGAGGCTTGTGTCCTCTATTTCAGAACAGGGAAAAGAGCTAAAATGAAGCATTGTTTCATCTATTTCTCTTGATGTGTCAGGCTAAATCAGAAGTTCTCAACATTCTTGTTTGCTGATACCCTTAACATCTCATTAATTTTTTCACAATGTTTATCAACCAAAAGAAATACCTAATAGTTCCATTTATTAAGTAATTAAGATCAAACAACTCAATAAATATGTATGCCCTAATAACATAGTAGTTGCTAAAAATTAATATACCTAAATTGAGTAAAAATATTAATATGAATTAAATATTATTATATTTCATTTTGAATAGCCACATTTTGGGCAATGCACAACATCTCAATTTTTGAATCAGATTTGACATCACCACCTCCATTTTCTGTTCCATATGAATTTTCATACAGTACTTTATTTTTATCATGGTAGCCATCAAAGGAATATAGCACAATCTAACATTGAAATTGTTAACTACCTCAATCTCGTCTCTTGCAGGATGTCTGATATATGTCAACTACTACTATGTTTCATTCAAAAAGAATAAAATATGCCACAATGTCTCTGTGTTCACTGTGACACCCTGAAGAACCTCAGCTCACAATTTAGGAACTCCGGGGTTACAGTTTCCTGGACATTCTTAGTCATGACTTCCTTCCCCTCCACTGACTTAAATATATTTCTTTAGCTCTGTTTCCCTCATTACATCCTTTTTTGTCACATCAGTCTGAAATAAGATGAAGAGCATGACTACATCATCCATAAAAATGCTATTGAAGATGCATTCTACTCACCCTTTCCAATGCATTCTTCACATTGTAGCTGGGGAGATCTTTATAAAAGTGTACATATGACAGCCTCATCATATTGGAAAACATTTTGAAGCCTTAAAACAAGTGGTGGTGAGGATGCAAGATAATGGAAGCTCTCATATATTGGTGGTGGCAGTATAAATTGGTACAACCACTTTGTGATATTTTTCATAATAGCACCAGTTTTTAAGCATCTAAAAATTGATGTAGACTATAATGGACAGAAAGTAATATATTTGTACAATGGAATATTATATGGTAATGAAAACAAAAATTATAGTTATATGCAACAACATGTATTGATATCACAAGAATAATTTTGAGCAAAGGACACCAAAGAAAAATTTACACTATAAGATTCCATTAATATAGTCAAAATGCAAATCTAGCTATATTTTAATAGTTGTGTTTTCAGATGGAAAAACTATATTTAAAAAAGACATACTTCCAAGATAGAGTATCTCCAGTGAGGCTGAGACTGAGCATCCACACACATCTAGTAGCAATGTTTATGTAAGAGGCAGGGCAAAGCAGAAATATGTGAAACTCCTGTCCCTCCCTCCTACCTACTCCTGTGGCAGAAGATTCTAATGGAAACTGAGCTTCCACCTCCATCATCCAGCAACAGAGCAATTTAACTCAGCTTTCCATAAGGGCATTGGAAACAGTGAGGGGTTGACCTTACACCTCACTCAGAGGCATCAATAGGGTGCCCTAATTTCATGTATTTGGAGGAGGGGCTAGATTTCTACCCTATCCATCTGCAGTGAAGCATTATGAGTCAGTGTAATAATTTTGCAGAGGAGGAGTCAGCAGGACCAAGTGAGAACCTGAACATACACACCCACCTAGTCCTTGCATTACACCTCAATAGGGGGACTTCTTGCTTTTAAAAAAATAATAAAATATTTAAGTATGATTTGCAATATCATCAAATAATGTCCAAAACAGCCAGAATGCAATAAAAAATCACATATCAAATCAACCAAGAAAATCACAACTCAAATGAGAATAAAACAATCAGATGACAAGATAGAGATGACTCAGATATTGAAATTATCTAACCAGAATTTTAAAGCAGCCATCAAAAAAAGTTTCAAAAATATAAAAATATAAAATATCAGCAAATAGAAAAGTTATTATAAGCACTAATTAGAAATCACAGAATTAAAAATATAAGAGCAAAAAAAAACCCCAAAACCTCACTAGTTAACCTCAATAATAAAGTGGAGCTCACAAAGGATAAACTCAGTATACTTGAGTGCAAAACAATATAATTCATACAATATGAACAACAGAGAAAACAGAACAAAAATGAGCCCAGCCAGAGTGGCTCAGTGATTGAGTGTTGACCTATGAACCAGGAAAACATGGTTCAATTCCGGGTCAGGACACATGCCTGGGTTGCGGGCTTGATCCCATTAGGGGACATGCAGGAGGCAGCCAATCAATGATTCTCTCTCATTGTTAATGTTTCTATCTCTTTCTCCCTTTTATTCCTCTCTGAAGTCAATAAAAATATGTTAACATAAATAAATAAATAAATAAATAAATAAATAAATAAATAAATAAATAAATAAATAATAAAATGATATCACTGAGTCAAAAGTGAAAGGATAGAAAGATATGTCATGTAAACCTATGTTCATTTAGTTACAATAGCCAAGATGTGGTAACAGCCAAAGTTTCCTTCAGTAGATGAGTAGATTTAAAAAATCTGTAGTACATTTACACAATGTATTGTTACGTAGCTGTAAAAGAGAAGAAAGTATTTTCTTTTGCGACATCATGGATGTAACTGGAGATTATTATGCCAAGTGACATAAGCCAGTCAGAGAAAGACAAATACCATATGACTTTACTTGTATGTGGAATCTGATGAACAAAAT
The DNA here is from genome assembly GCF_000147115.1 of Myotis lucifugus. Lineage (NCBI taxonomy): Eukaryota > Metazoa > Chordata > Mammalia > Chiroptera > Vespertilionidae > Myotis > Myotis lucifugus. The sequence continues at coordinate 17,358,792 of NW_005871052.1, read as the reverse complement.
AAACTGATCAACAAAATAGAAATAGAGGCATAGATGCATGGAACAGACTGACAGCTGTCAAAGGGGAGAGTCTGGGAGAGGGACTGGATAAAAGAAGGTGACAGGATTAGCCAAGAAACATATATACATGACACATAGACACTAACCACTGTGTCATGATAGCCAGAGGGAGAGTGGGGGCTTGGATGAAGTGTGCAAAGTGGGTGTGGGGGGGACAATGGGAACAGAAAGAGACTTTCCTTGGAGCAATGGGTGCATGATGCAGTATGCATATGATGTTTTATTGAGTTGTAAACTTGAAACCTGTATGATTTTGTGAACCAATGTCACCCTAATAAATTCCATTTTAAAAATAAAATAAGTAAAAAGGAGGACTAGCCATATTAATATAAGTATACTTCGGAGCAAAAAATAATTACTAGAGATAAAATAGCACATTACATAATGATTAAAGAATCAGTCTACTAGAAAGACATATATTCCTGAGAACCAAGATGGCAGCATAGGTAAATGCCAGTACTTGCCACTTCACACAAATACGTCAAAATTAGAATTAAAATACAGAGCAACCATTATTCAGAACCACCTGAAACCTGGCTGAATGAAAGTCCTACAACTAGAGAAGTAAAGAAGAAAACACTTGAGACTGGTAGGAGAGGTGGAGGTGTGGACCAGCTGGTCTGACACCCATATGTGGCATTTTTTCACTTAGGAGGGATGTCTCTACTGCAGAGGCATCCCATGAAAAGCAAGGGGTCCCAGCCCCACACCAGACTCCTAGTCCTGGGTCCCAGATCGGGGAAGAGAAGTCACCATAACTTGGGGCTGTAAAAACCAGTGGGGATTGTGGCTGAGTGACATGGAGGCTGCTAGAGACCCAAGAAGTTCTTACATGGTCCTGCTTCCTCTGAGCTCCAGCACAGGATGGCAGCTTTGGAGGAACCAGGGACATATGGAGAGGAACTGAATTTTCTGGCATCAGGACAGGAACTCAGGTGTGACTTTGTCCCAGATGGAGGTGCTCACAAGGGTCATTGTTCCTGTGCTGGGATATCACCCTTCACAGAGCTGTCTGGCAGCCATATCTGAGTTTCCATGAGCATGTCTCTCATTATTGGCTCTGCCCTGGTGATTACCCGAGACCATGCCCCATCCAACTTGTAGCCCCACCCAAGCTGTTTGTAGCAGCTTTTCCATATAAATGGCCTGTCCTGGCTCAGTCTTCAGACTTTCCTAAAATCTCTTAAACAAGCAGAAGCTGGTGTTAGCATGCCCCATACTTATCAATAAGAGGCCCAAGACCCAGCACTATCACCAGCCTACCTCTCTTCACAGCTTGGCCTTGACTGGGCACTTCTAAGCCAAAATTTACAAGTAGAAGCCATCGGCAGATAACTCCTTAGCTCCTACTGGGTGGTCCCAGGCAGTGGCTGACTTTTCACCTCCCAGGAGGCCCCAGAGCCAATGTACTGAGTGGACATTTCAAACCATACCAGATTACAACTCTACATGTCCACAAGCTACACACACAAGGGCCAGACTCAGTGAGCACCAAACCCCACTGAAGCAAGTCCAGCTCTATAGGGGTGTCTCCTACAGAGCAGCTCTTCTACTATAGTCTTCTACTATTTTGGTTCTCACAGCCAATTGGCCTAGAGTTTAACTCCTCCCAATGATGCGAACAGCAATCAAGGCTCAACTACAACAAGACTGTGCACATGGCCCACACAGAGCCACACCTATAATGCCCAGTTCAGGTGACTAGGGAGCCTGAACCACTGGGCCCTACAGGACACCTAATACAAAAGACTACTCAATTCCAGGAGACATAGCAGCTCTACCTAATATGTAGAAACAAACACAGGGGAGCAACCAAAATGCATAGACAAAGAAACATGTCACAAATGAAAGAAATGGAAGCAAGCAAACTACTGGATGCAGAGTGCAAAACAATGCTAATATGGTTGCTCAAGGATCTTAATGAGACCTTCAAGGGACTTAGTGAGACTTTCTAATAACTTAGTGAGAATTTTAAAGACATGAGAAATGATCAGTCAGAAATTAATCATACACTAACTGAAATAAAGAATAATTTACAGGGATTCAACAGTAGACTAGAGGATTCTGAGAATCAAATTAACAATTTGAAATATGAGGAAGCAAAAAACACCCAAATAGAAAAGAAAAAAGAGTAGAAAAATATAAAGATAGTGTAGGGAGCCTCTGGGACAAATTCAAGTGTACCAACATTTGTATCATGTGGGTGCTGGAAGGAGAAGAGAGGGAGCAAGAAATTGAAAACTTATTTGAAGAAAAATGACAGATAACTTACCCTACCTGGTGAAAGAAATAGACTTATAAGTCTAGGAATCACAGAGAGTCCCAAACAAGATGGACCCAAAGAGGCCTACACCAAGACACATCATAAGAAAAATGCTAAGGGTTAAAGACAAAGAGAGAATCTTAGAAGCAGCAAGAGAAAAACAGTTAGTTACCTACAAAGGAGCAATAATATGACTGTCAGCTGATTTCTCAACAGAAACTTTGCAGGCCAGAAGGGAATGGCAAGAAATATTCAAAGTAGTGAAAAGCAAGGACCAATAACCAAGAAACTCTATCCAGCAAAGCTACCATTTAGAATTTAAGGTCACATAAAGAGCTTCACAGACAAGAAAAACTAAAAGAGTTAATCACCACCAAACCAGTATTATATGAAATGTTGAAGGGTATTCTAAGAAGAAGAAGAAGAAGAAGAAGAAGAAAAAGAAGAAGAAGAAGAAGAAGAAGAAGAAGAAGAAGAAGAAGAAGAAGAAGAAGAAGAAGAAGGGAAAGGGGTGGCATAAGGAGAAGGAGAAGAGGAGGATAAGGAGAAGAAAGAAAAGGAGAAATATGAAAAATAAAATGGCAATAAATATATATCTATCAACCATTGAATATAAAAATCAAAATAAAAACAAGAAATCTAATGAAGAAAATAACCTGATTAATAAAATAGAAGTAGAGGCATGGAACAGACTGATGAATCTCAGAGGGACAGTGTGCAGGGGGATGTGGAGAGATTAACCAAAGATCTAGAGGTTATACTAGAGGCCTGGTGCATAAAATTTGTGCACTGGAGGGGGGGTCCTTCAGTCCAGCCTGTGCCCTCTTGCAGTCCCCTCAGAGGATGTCAGTCTGCTGGCTTAGGACTGATCCCCCCAGGATTGGGCCTAAGCTGGCAGTTGGACATCACTCTCACAAACCAGGATACCTCGCTCCTTACCACCCCTCTGCTCACTCCTTTCCACTCAGCTCACTGCTCCTCAGTGTCAGGCTCCTTACTGCTCAGCGCTTTGTTCCTTAGCATTACTGTGGAGTCAGGAGTGGCTCCTTTCACAGCCGCTGTGCTTGCCAGCCATGAACTCAGCTTCTGGTTGACTGGCCACTTCCCCTGTGAGAGCTCAGTGACCACCAGGGGGCAGCTCCTGCATTGAGCATCTTCCCCTGGTGATCAGTGCTCATCATAGTGACCAGTCATTCCACCATAATGGTCACTTAGGCTTTTATTATATAAATATGCATTACCTATAGACACAGACAATAGCGTGGTGAAGACCTGTTGGTGGTTGGGGTGGGAACCTGGTGGATGGGAGCAATAGTGGTGGAAAGCAGGACCTCTGTAATACCCTCCAACATAAAGATTTTTAAAAAATAAAAAAAGAAAGATGTATATTCTTAAATGTGTGTGGATTAAAACACAAAGTACACAGCTGCATGCATCATGGCCCTGTCCGAGGAGCAGCAGCCCTGCGAGCAGCCTGCTTCCTTTTGAGGAGAAGCAGCTACACAAGCAGCTAGCCCCCACCTGCCCAAGGAACCACAACAGTGTGAACAGCCCGGCCCCGCCTGCCCGAGGAACAGCAGCCCTGTGAGCAGCAAGCCCCTCTCTGAGGAGCAGCAGCCTCATGAGCACACAATTCCAGTCCGAGGAGCAGTAGCCATGCACAGCCCTTTCCCATCCGAGGAGCAGCAGCCACATGAGCTACCCACCACCATCCAAGGAGCAGCAGCCGCATGCTGCCCACTCACACCAGCAAGAGGAGCCACCACTCCTGTGAGCCACAGTGCAAGCAGCTCCCACCAAAGGAGCTGCCACCAACTGAGGAGCAGCCACTGCCCAAGTAGCCGCTGCTGCCCAAGGAGCAACCCCCGCACAACTCAAAACCTAGATCCTCCTGTGATACAAAAAAAATGGGGAGACAAAGAAAGCGCCAAAGGAAAGAAAAGGAGGAACTGTCAGAAAAGGAGCTAAGTGAAACAGAGGCATGCAATTTGTCAAAAAAGGAATTCAGAATAAGGGTCATACAGTTCATAAACTAGATGGATGAAAAAAATCAACCACTTATGCAAGAATCAAGAGGAAATTAAGAGTGATATAGCTACAATAAAAAAAAAACACTATGGAAAGTTTAAAGAGTAGACTAGGAGAAGCGGAGGACTGAATTAGTGAATTAGAAGACAGGGCAGCAAAACACACCCAAATTGGACTGCTATAGAAGACAAAAAATAAAAGACAGGAGGAGAGCCTAAGGGAGCTTTGGGACAACATGAAACAAAGCTACATATGAATAATAGGGGTGCCAGAAAGACAAGAAGAGGAACAGGGGAGAGAAAACCTATTTGAAGAAATAATGTCAAAAAACTTCCCTGATGTGGGGAATTAAAAAAGTCACACAAGTACAGAGAGTCTAAAACAAAATGAACCCAAAAAGACTCGCACCAAGACACATTGTAATTATGATGGCAAACGTTCAGGACAAAGGGAGAATATTAAAGGCTGCAAGAGAGAGACAGAGTTACGTACAAGGGATCTCCCATTAGATTATCAAATGAGTTCTCAACAGAAACACACCAGGCCAGAAAGGAATGGAATGATGTTTACAAAGTAATGCAAAGCAAGGGACTGAATCCAAGAATACTCTATCCAGCAAGGCTATCATTCAAAATTGAAGGGGAAATAAGGAGCTTCACAGACAAAAAAGGTTAAGGGAGTTTATCACTACCAAGCCAGCAATCAAGGAATGCTAAAGGGACTGGTGTAAAAAGAAGAAATAAAGGGAAGAAGGGACACAGGCACAAAAAATAAAAATGGCTACAAACAAGTACCTATCAATAATAACTTTAAACGTAAATGGACTAAATTCTCCAAACAAAAGACATCAAGTGGCTGAATGGATAAGAAAACATGACCCATACTGTCTACAAGAGACCCACCTCAGAACAAAGGGCTCACAGACTGAAAGTGAAGGGATGGAAAAATATGTTCCAGGAAAATGGAAAAGAGAAAAAAACTGGGGTAGCAATAATTATATCTGAAAAAATAGACCTCAAAATGAAGGCCATAACAAGAGATAAGAGAGGCCATTTCATAATAATAAAGGGATCAATACAACAAGAGGATATAACCCTGTTAAACATACATGCACTCAATGGAGGAGCACACACACATACATTTAAAAAAAAACCCTCCTAAAAGATATCAAGGGAGAGATAGACAACAATACAATCATAGTAGGGGACTTTAATACCCCACTGACACCACTGGATAAATCCTCTAGACAAAAAATCAGAAAAAATATAGCAATCTTAAATGACTCACTAGACCAGATGAACTTAATTGACATTTGCAGAACAATTCACCCCAAAGCCACAGAATATATATTCTTCTCAAGTGCACGTGGGATAGTTTCAAAGATACACCACATATTGAGTCACAGGCAAAGTCTCTCCAAATTCAGGAAGATTGAAATCATATGAAGCATCTTCTCAGACCACAATGGCATAATACTAGAAATAAAGTACAATAAAAACAATAAAAAAATTCAAACACCTGGAAGCTGAATAGCATGCTATTAAACAATGATTGGGTTACCAAAGAGATCAAAGAAAAAATTAAAAATATCCGGGAAATGAATGACAATAAAAACATCGCAATCTAAAATCTAAGGGACACAGTAAAAGCAGTCCAAAGAAGGAAGTTTATAGCTCTTCAGGCCTACCTCAAAAACAATAAAAATGGTAATAAATTATCTAACTCTACAACTTAAAGAAATAGAAAGAGAGCAACAAGAAAAGCCCAGATTGAGCAGAAGGAAGGAGATAATAAAGATCAGAGCAGAAATAAATTAAATAGAGCTCCCAAAAAAAAGAAAAAAGAAAAAAATACAAAAGATTAATGAAACCAAGAGCTTTGAAAGGATAAAAAAGATTGATGAACCTCTAGCCAGGCTGACCAGGAAACAAAGAGAGAGGATCCAAATAAACAAAATCAGAAATGAAAGAGGCAAAATAAGAACAGACCATACAGAAATACAAAGGATTATAAAAAATACTATGAACAACTCTATTCCAATGGACTAGACCAGTGGTTGGCAAACTCATTAGTCAACAGAGCCAAATATCAACAGTACAACGATTGAAATTTCTTTTGAGAGCCAAATTTGTTAAACGTAAACTATATAGGTAGGTACATTGTTATTAACTTAATTAGGGTACTCTTAAGGCTTAGGAAGAGCCACACTCAAGGGACCAAAGAGCTGCATGTGGCTCACGAGCCGCAGTTTGCCGACCACGGAACTAGACAACCTAGATGAAATGAACATATTCCTAGAAAAATACAACCTTACCAAACTCAATCAAGAGGAATCTACAAATCTTAATAGGCAGATAACTCTGGAGGAAATTGAAGCATTCCTCAAAAAGCTTCCAGCAAACAAAAGTCCTGGACCAGACGGCTACACAGGGGAGTTTTTCCAAACATTCAAAGAAGAATTAAAACCTATCCTCATCAGATTATTCCAAAAAATTCAAGAGGAAGCAAGACTTTCAAGTTCCTTCTATTAAGCCAGCATTACACTAATACCAAAACCAGATAAAGACAACACAAAGAAAGAGAATTACAGGACAATATCTCTTATGAATATATGCCAAAATTCTAGCAACTTGGATCCAGCATTATATTAGAAAGATCATACACCATGACCAAGTAAGATTTATCCCGAGATGCAAAGATAGTACAATATCCACAAATCAATAAACGTGATATGTCACATAAACAAATTTTAAAATCACATAGCCATATCAATTGATGCAGAAAAAACATTTGACAAAATCCAACACCCTTTCTTTTTTTAAAAAAATATATTTTATTGATTTTTTACAGAGAAGAAGGGAGAGGGATAGAGAGTTAGAAACATCAATGAGAAACGTCGATCAGCTGCCTCCTGTACTCCCCCTACTTGGGATGTGCCCACAACCAAGGTACATGCCATTGACCAGAATCAAACCTGGGACCTTTCAGTCCGGAGGCCTACGCTCTATCCACTGAGCCAAACCAGTTAGAGCCCAACACCCTTTCTTGATAAAAGCCCTCAGCAAAGTGAGAATAGAGCAATCATACCTTAACATGATAAAAGCCTTATATGACAAACCTACAGCCAACAACATACTCAATGGACAAAAACTAAAACCGTTTTACCTAAGAACATGAACAAGACAGGGATGCCCACTTTCACCACTCCTATTCGACATAGTACTGGAAGTGCTAGCCATAGTTATTAGACCAAAAAAAAGAGAGATAAAAGGTATCCAAATTGCAAAAGAAGTAAACTGTCATTATTCACAGATGACAAGATACTGTACATAGAAAACTCTAAAGACTTCATCAAAAAATTATTAGACTTAAATGAATTTGGCAAAGTAGCAGGATACAAAATTAACAACCAGAATCTATGGCATTTTTATAAACCAATAGTAAACTTACAGAAAGAGAGATTTTAAAAAATCCCATTTACTAATGCACCAAAAAATTAAGATACCTAGGAATAAACTTAACTAAGGAGGTAGAAGACCTATACTCAGAAAGCTACAAGCCACTGAAAAAAGAGATAAAGGAAGACATAAACAAATGGAAGAACATACCGTTTTCATGGATTTGTAGAATCAACATCATTAAAATGTCCCTATTACCCAAAGCAATCTATAGACCAATGGAATAGGATAGAGAACCCAGAAACAGACCCAAACCACTACGCTCAATTAATATTTAACAAAGGAAGCAAGAGCATACAATGGAGTGAAGATAGTGTCTTCAGTAAATGGTGTTGGGAAAATTGGACAGATGCATGCAAAAAATTGAAACTAGTCCACCAACTTACACCATACACAAAACTAAACTCAACATGGATAAATGACTTAAATGGAAGATGGGAAACCATAAAAATCTTAGAGTAATCCACAGGCAGAAAAATCTCATACATTTGCCAAAACATACCTTCACAGATACAGTTCCTCGGGCAATGGAGACTAAGAAGGAAATAAACAAATGGGACTACATCAAAATAAAATGCTTCTGCACAGCAAAAGAAACCATCAACAAAACAACAAGAAAGCCCACTGTATGGGAGAACATATTTTCCAATGTTATCACCAATAAAGGTTTAATCTCCGACATTTACAGGGAACTCATACAACTTAACAAAAGGAGGATAAACAATCCAATCAAAAAATAGGCAACAGACCTAAATAGATAATTTTTGAAAGAGGACATATAGAAGGCCAAGAGATATACAAAAACATGCTCAAAGAAACTAATCATCCAAGAGATGCAAATCAAAACAACAATGAAGTACCATCTCACACCTATCATCAACAAAATCAACAAATCAACAAATGAGAAGTGCTGGTAAGGATGTGGAGAAAAAGGAACCTTCGTGCACTGTTGGTGGGAATGCAGACTGGTGCATTCACTGTGAAAAACAGTATGGAGTTTTCTCAGAAAATTAAAAATTGAGCTCCCATTTGACCCAGTATTCCCACTTCTATGAATATAACCTAAGAAATCAGAAACACCAATCAGAAAGAATATATGCACCCCTATGTTCATAGCAGCACAATTTACCATAACTAAGATTTGGAAACAGCCTAAGTGCCCATCAGCAGGTGAGTGGATGAAAAGACTGTGGTACATCTACACAATGGAATACTATGCTGCAGTAAAATGAAAGAATTCTTACCATTCACAAAAGCTTGGATGGACCTGGAGAGCATTATGCTAAGCAAAGTAAGCCAATTAGTGAAATAGAAATATTACATGATCTCACTCATTTGTGGAATATAATGAACAACATAAACTCATGAACAGAAACAGAGACAGAAAAACATCGATCAGACAGTCAAACATCATAGGGACAGATCCAGAGTCAGAGAAGCATCAATCAGACTGTCAAAACTCAGAGGGAAGGTAGGGGAGGGTGGGGTAAGGGGGAGAGATCAACCAAAGGAATTGTATGCATGCATATAAGCATAACCAATGGACAGAGACACTAAGGGTGTGAGGGCACAAGTGGGAGTGAGGGGCAATGGGGGCATAAGGACACATATATAATACTTTAATCAATAAAGAACAAACTACAAAGTGCAAAAAAATATGATAGTGCTGAAAAGAGAAATATTCAAATCCCTAACTGTATTAGAGAACTTCAAAACCCTCTTCTCAGAGATTGATGTAATCTGTGGACAGAAAAAAACACACACACACAATAAATTCAACTCAAATTATTGTATATATAATAATATATATAGTTTTATATATATAACTAGAGGCCTGGTGCACCAATTCATGCAAGGGTGGGGTCCCTCAGCCTGGCCTGCACCCTCTCGCAATCTGGGATTTCTTGGGGGAATGTCAGACTGCCAGTTTTGACCCGATCCCCATTGGCCTGCTGGAATCCAGTGGCAGTCCGACATCCCCCTGAGGGATATAGCAGTGTTGAATCAGCAGGCAGTCAGGGAGCAGCCCCAGCTGGAGCCAGGCTCAGCTCTGCTGCTGCTCATCCCAGCCCTCCTGAGCCTACCACTGCCACTGCTGCTAGGTAGCACTGCTTCAGAGGCAGTAGAAGCTCCTGCCTCCACAGCTGCTCTTGCCAGCTGTGTGCCCGGCTACTGGCTCAGCGGTGCTCCCATTGTGGGAGTGCACTGACCACAAGGTGGAATCTCCTGCATTGAGTGTCTGCCCCCTGGTGGTCAGTGTGCATCATAGCTACCGGTCTTTCTGGTCATTCGTTCATAATGGTTGCTTAGGCTTTTATATATATACTAGTAGCCCGGTGCACGAAATTTGTGCACATTAAAAGGGAATTAATTGCCCTAACCAGTTTGGCTCAGTGGATAGAGCATCGGCCTGCGGACTCAAGGATCTCGGGTTCGATTTCGGTCAAGGGCATGTACCTTGGTTGTTGGCACATCCCCAGTGGGGAGTGTGCAGAAGGCAGCTGATCAATGTTTCTCTCTCATCGATGTTTCTAACTCTCTATCCCTCTCCCTTCCTCTCTGTAAAAAATCAGCAAAATATATTTTTTAAAAAAGGGAATTAATTAGCAAACTGGCCACCTGTCGATTCTGTGAGGAAAGGGGCTCCCTCCTCCCTCCTGTCAGGGTCCGGGGCACAGGAGAATGAGGTTCCTGGCTAGCAGGCCACTGACAGCGAGCTATCCAACAGCAGATTCTGTGAGGAATGGGGCTCCCTCCTTTCTACTGTCAGGGTCTGGTTTGAAGGTCGGCCATGCCCCCTGTTGGGCCAGACACAGAGTTCTACCACGCCGTGGCCTCCACCTCAGCAACCCAGGACTGACTGCTGCTGAGCGCTCCTGGTGCTCTGAAGGTGGATTCTTCCCTCAGGCCACACGGGAAACAGCTGGGGAGGAAGCAGCCCTTGGCAAAACGATCCAGGATTTAGTGGGTCCACACTCTGAGGGCGGGTTCCTGCCTCAAACCCCGCCCTCACCGGAAACATCTCCAGGAAACAGCTCTGGGGGAGGGTGCAGCCATTGCCAAGACAACCCCTGCAGGACTGACTTCCTTCCACTTGGTTGCCAGACCCAGTCGTGATGAACACCACCCAGGGTTTTTATATAAGTAGATAGATCTAACAAGGAATAGTATCTATTAAAGTATTATCAAAGATTAAGAGTTAACAATAAAATTAAAATATGGGGCCCTAGCCAGTTTTTCTCAGTGGGTAGAGTGTTGGTCTGTGGACTGAAGGGTCCCAGATTGCAGGCTTGATCCCCCACCCTGATCAGGGCGCATGTGGGAGGCAACCAATCAATATGTCTCTGTCACACCCATGTTTCTGTCTCTCCCCCCTTCCTTCCTTCCACTCTCTCTAAAAATCAGTGGAAAAAATATTCTCAGGTGAGGATTTTTTAAAAATTTGGAATATGGGTAAAAGGCATGAGGTGGCATTTCACTGAAGAGGATATACAGATGGCAAATAAGCACATGCAAAGTTGTTCAACATAATTAGACAATTGGAGAAATGCAAATAAAAATTACAATGAAACATTACTGCACATCTATGAGAATGCCTAATCTAAACATTGGCAAAACCTGATGCTGGTGAAAACATGGCAAACGGGATAACTCTTGCATTTCTGGTGAGAATAAAAATGATACACTGGAAAACAGTTTTGCAATATCTTAGAAAATTAAACATGTACTTCTCATACAGCCCAGAATTTGCACTTGTGGGTATTTTGGGTGAAGAAATTAAAACTATGTTCATACAAAAACCTGTACACTAATGTGTATAGCAGCTTTATTCTTAATATACAAAAACTGGAAACAACCCACATGTGCTTCAATGGGTGAATAGTTAAGCAAACTGTACTACACCTATACCATGGAATGCAATAAAAAGGAACAAACTATTCAACACTCAGCAATTTGGATGAATCTCCAGGAATTATGCTGAGTGACAATAGCCATTCCAAAAATATAACATACTGTATGATTACATTATAACTTTTTTGAAATGGAAAAACACTGGAGAAATGTAGAACTTAGAAAAACAGTTGGTGGTTGCCAGGGTTCAGGTCAGGGGGACAAAGAGGTTAGTGTGAATATAAAAGTTCAACAGGAGGGACTTTGTGGTGACAAAACTGTTCTGTACCATGACTGTATCAATATCAATATCCTAGTTGTGCATTATAGTTTTTTAAAATATGTTTTTATTGATTTTATACTGTAGTTTTGGTGTATTTTATGTAGACCTACCCTCACGCCAAGAAAATGGGATGCATCCAAGGAACCTTTTTTTCAGAATCATACCTATAAGGGGAAAATAGCAACTAGGCTTTCTGGGACTGGTGAACTGATGCTTTCATCTTTGACCTTCAGTGTTTCCTGGGTCACTAGAGCTCACTCACTCTAGTGTGCCCTCTACTAGTGGGAATATATCAGGCCGAGTATTCCAACACTTCCTGTGTTTGCCTAGCTTTTAGAACATGGATTCTTTTTTTATTGAGGAACAATTGACATGACATTATATTAGTTTCAGGTTATAATGATTAAATATATCTATGTATTGTGAAGTAATCACCACAATAAATCTTTTTAACCTCCATGATCATACATAGTTATAAATTTTTGTGTGATAAAGATTTTTAAGATCTACTATATTAGCAACTTTCAATTATGCAATAAAATATTATTAACTATAGTCACCATGCTGTATATTATATTTCCATGATTTAATTATTTTATAATTATTCTATAATTAGAAGTTTGTAACTTTTGATCCCCTGCACCCATTTGTGCATCCTCTAGCACCTGCTTCTGGCAACCACCAATGTTTTCTCTATATCTATGAGCTTAGTTTGTTTATATTTTTTTCAGATTCCACTATATGTAGAATCATACAGTACTAATCTTTGTCTGACTGATTTCACTTAGCATAATATCCTCAAGTTACATCCATGTTTTCACAAACAGCAAGATTTCATTCATCTTAAAGCTGAATTTTATATATATTTATACTAATAAAAGGGTAATATGCTAATTAGACCGGGAGACCTTCTGGACAAAGCTATGGTGACGGGGCCAAGGCAGAGGTGGTTAGGGGGTGATCCGGCCAGCAGGGGAGGGCAGTTGGGGGCAAGCAGGCCAGCGGGGGGGGTTGTTGTGGGCAAGCAGGGTGGCAGGGGGAGCAGGTAGGGGTGAGCAGGCTGGCAGTGGGGGGCAGTTGGGAGTGAGCAGGCCAGCAGGCAGAGTGGTAAGGGGCGATCAGGCAGGCAGGCAGGTGAGCAGTTATGAGCCAGCGGTCCTGGATTGTGAGAGGGATATCCAACTGCCAGTTTAGAGGGATCAGGCATAAACCAGCAGTCAAACATCTCCCGAAGGGTCCCAGATTGGAAAGGGTGCAGGCTGGGCTTAGAGACACCCCCCATGCACAAATTTCATGCACTGGGCCACTAGTCCCATCTAATAAAAGAGAAACATGGTAATTAGCCGTACATCCACTACCCGTCCCATTGGCTAATCAAGGCGATATGCAAATTAACTGCCAGCCAAGATGGCGGCCGGCAGCCATGCACTGAAGCGAACAGGGAGGCTTGCTTGCTCCAGTGACGGAGGACTCCAACGTTCCCCGACTGACTTGCCGGCCTCTCAGCTCCAACTCTAAGCAACTATGTTGCAAATATAGAAGCTAAACAAAACCCCAGAAACCTGCTTTAGTCAGCCGGGCTTCAGCCAGCCGGACCGCAACATTGTATCAAATACAGAAGGTAAACAAAGGCCAGAAAACTGCTTTCAGCAGTCGAGGCCTCAGAGCTAAAGCTGGCCCAGAATAAAAAGAAAAAAAAAAGAGCGGTTGGGAGCTTCAGTCACCCGCCAGCCTGAAAACGGCCCTCAGCCCCTCAGCCAGACTGGCCAGGCACCCCAGTGGGGACCCCCACCCTGATCCAGGACACCCTTCAGGGCAAACCAGCCAGCCCCCACCTGTGCACCAGGCCTCTATTCTATATAGTAAAAGGGTAATATGCCTCCCAGCACCGGGATCAGCATGACAGGGGGCAGCGCCCAAACCCCCTGATCGCCCTGCGGCTCTGTGTGTGACAGGGGGCAGGGCCACAACCTTCCTATCCGCCCTGCTCTGTTCGTGACAGGGGAAGGCGCCCCAACCCCCTGATCAGCCCTGCTCTGTGCCTGATAGGGGGGAGCTCCCCAACCCCCTGATTGCCCTGCGGCTCTGTGTGTGACAGGGTGCAGCACCCTAACCCCCTGATCGACCCTCCCCTGAGTGTGACAGTGGTGGCGCCCCAACCCCCTGATCGGCCCTGCTCTGTGTGTGACAGGGTATGGAGCCCCAATCCCCCTGACAGGCCCTGCTCTGTGCATGACAGGGGGCAGCGCCCCAACCCCCTGATCCACCCTGCTCTGTGTGTGACAGGGGGCGGTGCCCCAACTCCCCAATTGGCCCTACTTTGTGAGTGACAAGGGGGAGCTCCTCAACCCCCTGATCGGCCCACTCTGTGTGTGACAGGGGGGAGCTCCTTAACCCCCTGATCGGCCCTGCTCTGTGAGTGACAGGGGGGAGCGCCTCAACTTCCCTATCGACCCTGCCTTGAGTGTGACAGGGGGCAGTGCCCCAACCCACCAATCGGCTGTACCCTGAGCCTGACTAGGGGTGGCATCGCAACCTCGGATCCGCCCTGCTCTGTGCATGACAGGGGCAGCACCCCAACTCCCCAATCGGCCCTGCTCTGAGCCTGACAGGGCTGCACCTAGGGATTGGG
>NW_005871052.1:17331856-17344077 GCF_000147115.1 Myotis lucifugus | reverse complement strand
AGACTGCAGAGGCCAGAGGGACCCCCTCTCCCCCTCCGAGTGCACAAATTTTTGTGCACCAGGCCTGTAGTATATATATAAAAACCCAGTGTCTGTGACGACCAGGATGACCAAATGACCGGTCATTTGGAATTGAGCACCTCTCAGTCCCTCCCCCATGGCAGCAAGGCAGGCAGTGGGAGGGTGGGGCAGCAAGCATGGTGAACAGCAGTGGGTGGGTGGGCAGTGCTGCGAGTGCGGCGCTGCAGATGGGTGGGTGGGGTGGCGGGCAGGTGGGCAGGGCGGTGAACGTGGCAAGCAGCAGTGGGCGGGTGGGTAGGGCTGCAAGTGCGGAGGGGTGGCAGGTGGGCGGGCGGGGCTGTGAGCAATAGCAGGCTACCATTTAATATTTCACATGCTGGGCCTCTAATATATATATATATATATATATATATATATATATATATATATAGAGAGAGAGAGAGAGAGAGAGAGAGAGATGATAGATATATAGATATAGATATAGATATAGGAAGATATATCTCACATTTTCTTTATACATTCATCCATCGATGGACACTAGGTTGTTCCCATATATTAGCTATTTTAAATAATTCAATAATGCTACAATGAACATGGGGGTGCATATATTTTTATAATTTAGTGTTTTCATTTTCTTCAGATAAATACACAGTAGCGGAATTGCTGAATCATAAGGTAGTTACATTTTTAGTTATTTGAGGAACCGCCATATTGTTTTCCATAGTGGCTTTGCCAATCTACATTTCTACCAAGAGTGCACAAGCATTCCATTCTTCTCACATCCTCATCAACACTTGTTATTTCTTGTCTCTTTGATACTAACCATTATAACAGGAGTGAGGTGATATTTCATTGTGGTTTTAATTTGAATTTTCCTAATAATTAGTGATGTTGAGCATTTTTTCATGTACCTATTGGCCATCAGTATGCCATCTTTGGAAAAATGTCTCTTCAGATTTTCTTCCCATTTTAAAAATCAGATTGGTTTATTTTTAGCTATTGAGTTGTATGAATTCTTTATATATTTTTAATATTAGCCCATTATCTTATTTGAAAATATTATCACTCATCCAGTAAATTGACTTTTCATTTTGTTCATGATTTCCTTTGCTGTGCAAAACTTTTTAGCTGATATAGTTCCACTTGTTTATATTTACTTTTGTTGCCTTTGCTTTTGGAGTCAGATTCAAAAAGTTATTGTCAATTCTAATGTCAAGAAGCATACTACCTATGCTTTCATCTAGGAATTTTATGGTTTCAGGTATTACACTCAAACCTTTAGTACATTTTCAATTAACTTTTGTGTATGATTGCAAGAGAATTTCCCAGTTTCATTATTTTGCATGTAGCTGTCTAGTTTTTGCAAAACTGGCCATTGAAGTGAATGTTCTTTCCCCATTATATATTCTTACCTCATTTGTTGTAAATTAATTGACCATTTAGGCATGGATTTGTTTCTGAACTCTCAATTCTGTTCCATTTATCTATGTGCTGGTACCATACTGTTTTGATTACTATAGCTTTGTAATGAAGTCAGGTAGGAAGATTCCTCAGGCTTTGTTCTTCTTTTCTAAGATTGCTTTGACTATTCAAGTTGTTTTGTGGTTTCACACAGGAATGTTAGAATTGTTTTTCTATTTCTTTGAAAACTGCCATTGGAAGTTTATAGGGATTTCATTGAGTCTATAGATTGTTTTGTGTAGTACAGACATTTTAGCAATATTAATTCTTCCAATCCATGAACACAAAATATATTTTCATTTATTTGTGTCTTCTTCAGTTTATTTCATCAATATCTTATAGTTCTCTGTGTAAAGGTCTTTGATGAATTATTTTTTGCACAGGAAGAGAGGATCTTATAGTCCCAGGAAAAGATAAAGTATGAACACACTTCACAGGATTATATGCGATGGTATTGTAATCAGCTCCTCTACAGGTTGAGGAGTGACAGGGTCATGGTTAGAAAGTAAAATAAAGACTATTCTAGCATGCAAGGCTATCCTGAAAGAAGCAAGTGAAGTGGCCAGCCAGTTGTTGCAGTTCCTAATCCTTTCAAGACCCTATTCACTGTTAACCATTTCCCCTTCTTGGCTTTTCCACATAGAAAGGAAATTGGCCACTGTTAGGAGGACAGGGCCTTTCTGGCACTGGGCCTGCCACTATCCCTAACTACCAAGATGGAGCTCCTCAAGAAAATAAAACTAATCAAATCCCAGATGCCTGAAATGTAATGTTAGCCCAGAGGCAAAAAAATGGCCAATAAGTTCTCATTCCCGTCATGCTCTGAATGACCTCACTTATTTCTCATCACAGTAGAAAGATGGAAGCAATGTTTGGGAGAGTAATCATGGAACATTCATGTAAGGAACATTTTTTGTACCTTATTTTTCAATTACAGTTTATATTCAATATTATTTTGTATTAGTTTCAGCATAGTGGTTAGATAATCATATACTTACTTTACAAAATGTTCCCCCCAATATTTTCAGTACCCACCTGGCCCACAAAGTTATTACAATGTTATTGATTATAGTCCGTATTCTGTACTTTACCTCCCCATGATGTGACTACAAATTTGTACTTCTTAATACCTTCACCTTTTTCAACCAGCACCCTAACCCCCTTTCCTCTGGCAATCATCATCAGTCTGTTCTCTGTATCAATGAGTCTGCTTCTATTTTTTTTCTTCGTTTATTTTGTTTTTTAGATTCCACATATAAGTGAAATCGTATGGTATTTGTCTTTCTCTGACTGACTTATTTCACACAGCATCATACCTTCTAGGTCCATTCATGCTATTGCAAATGATAACATTTCATCCTTTTTTTTCTAGTCAAATAATATTCCATTGTATATATGTACCACTGCTTTTTTTATCTACTTGTCTATTGATGGGCACTTAGGTTGCTTCCATATCTTGGCTATTGTAAATAATGTTGCAATGAACTCATATTTTTTTGAGTTAGTGCTTTGTGTTTCTTCTAATATATACCCAGAAGTGAAATTTCTGTGTCAAATAGCAGTTTCATTTTTAAGTTTTTGAGGAACCTCCATACTGTTTTCCACAGTGTCTGCACCAATTTTCATTCCCATCAAAAGTACACAAGAGTATATGTAAAGAAATCTTAATGTCTAGATATCATTTCCTGCCCCCAACTATCCAGAATTTGTCTTGGTCTACCTATGTTTAAATCCTTCTAGACCAACTTTTGATAAAAATATCTTCCCTCATCCAGAAGTGACATCACAATTTTCTATCAGCTATAATATTTTCTCTGCCCTCTTATGATTCTTACCACCCCTACTCATATATCAGCTATATGTGTCTATGTTGTAGACATCAGAGTCAAACAGAGCTAAGTTCAAATCCAAGGTTCACTATTTATTGAGTGATTTGGGTTCAATATTTAATATCTGTAAGCCTCATTTTTTTTCATCTGGAAAATTGGTATAGCAATAATATCCATCTCATAAAGTTGTTGTATGGACTAAAAAAATACTTACAATGCTTTCCCAGACTTCCATTTTTTGATTCAACATCATTCCCAGAATTATAACAGGAAAAAAGCTGAAGAAATTAAACATCAAATAATTTTCTTTGACTCATCAAAGCATTGACATTGCAGGGCAGACTACCACACCAAATTCTGGAAAAATAGGTTAATCCACAGAATCACAACCCAGATCTAAAATAGAAATGAATCAAGCCATAGACTGGTAAAAGCACTTAAATGGTAATTTTCACAAATTGCTGGGAGAAGAGTATGGATTAGGGTGAGTGGAGGTATCAGTTTTAGTGGGCAGCCCACAATTTTATGGAATTTATCAGCAGGAATCCTGTCATTTTATCATGGTGAAGATCTCTGGCAAGGTAGAGGGAAAACAACCTTTTTAAAATGCACCTAGATCATTTTGCATAACAAAGGCTTACTCTCTAGAGAATAAGACTTTATCAGAGCCTATCCCACCTACAGAGAAGTGTATTAAGCTTACTTTCAATCCCCTCAAGCCTTCTTGTTTCAGATGAGGGAGTGAACATAAAAGCTAAAATATCCACTTGTGAAGGTCATAGCCCAGTAACCAGGCCCACTAAAGACAGTATTTTAGAATTTACCAGGTGACTGGAAAACACAAAACAGGTACTTGGAAGATTCAGGAAAAACCCTTTATTTGCAGATGTATTAGTACAGTGACTCGGGGGAGTCAGTTGTCCAAAGCCTGAGTGATGAATATGGAGGAAGCTTTCCTTTTATCTCCTGAGTTTCTTTGTGGTGGGCTTTCGCAGCCCTACCTAAGTCAGTTAGAATGGGGAAGTAAGATTACAACTAAAGGCCTGGCCTGGGTGGCACCAGTGACCTCCCCTCTGGCTAAGCTATTAAATTCTTGGTTTATGGCCCTTGTAAACTGGGAGTATTTAGGAAAACAGATTATTGCCTAAGAAAGGGGCAGTGACTTAATTATAGGCTAACAAGAATGTGCATCAGAATATCGGTTACTGGCACAGATTCAGATTGCTAGCCCCCCAATTGTCTTATTTTCCCCTACAACAGAATTATTTATTGATTTTTTAAAAAATAGTTTTTATTGATTTCAGAGAGGAGGGGAGAGGGAGAGAGAGATAGAAACATCAATGATGAGAGAGAATCATTGATCAGCTGCCTCCTGCACTCGCCACCCCCTACCGGGGACCGAGCCTGAAACCCAGGCATGTGCCCTTGACCAGAATCAAACCCGGGACCCTTCAGTCCACAAGCCAGTGTTCTATCCATTGAGCCAAACTGGCTAAGGCAAGACAGAAAATTAATCATAACAATATAGAACAATTCCCCTCATCCTATATAATAACAGTGGATTACAACAGAAAGAGCTGCAAAGCAAAGAGCCTATTTAAGGAGGAAGTCTTAGGAAAATCTAAAGACAACACAGGAGGGATAAACAAGGACAATAGGAATTTGAAGTCTCTGGTACCCAGTTGTACAACAAACATTAAACACACCCCAACTCCTGACAAATAAATGAAACCTCATACCAAAGGCTTATTTACCTCAGTTGCTATTACCTGATACAGTTTTCAACAAAATATTACATGGTGCAATAATAAAAAGCAGGGAAAAACATAGTGAAGTATGGTAGCAATCAGCTCAAGTAGAAACTATAGTTTAACTTTAACCCTGCTGTTTGGCTTCTGTACTTATTTGCTTTTGTTTAACAATAGAAAAGTTATTTTGATTTTCTGAATTATATAAATCATCCCATTCGATTAAATACCCTATTGATTGTAATGTGAAATCCCATTTGTTGTGGTCATAGTGGTCTTAGAAAGCACATTTTCCTTTACCTGGGAAGGACAGAAGAATTATCCCACGATCAGAGGGCTCCATTTAACATGTCCTTGTTGACTCAGTGTTCCGGAGACCCAAAAACTGTAATTTAGATAACATGCTTAAGTCTGACCAGGTTCCTCATTCCAGACCCGAGGGCTCTAGATAATGTGTTTCTGTCAATTCAGTGATCTGGAGACCCAAAACTATAATTTAGATAGCATGCTGCTTCTGCTTCTGTAAACTGCTTTTTTGCTAACCAGGTTCCTCATTCCAAACCCTGGGATGTAATCAATACCTTTGTGATCTTTGCCTATATAAGTCTGGTTTTGTGACCATATTATTACTATGAGATTTGGGAGAAGAGCAACATGCCCCTCATAGTCCCAGATTTGCAATAAATATGACTCCTTAATTCAACTTCTTGAGGCGTCCTTCTGTGATTCGCGGGGTACATTATAACATTAGTCTGAAAAGACAAAGCAAGTATCAGAACTGGTAACAATGATTAATATGTAAAAGACTAATAAAAAAGTAAACAACATTAATAAACAGATAACTATTGGAGGTAGAGAAATAGAAACTCTAGAAAACAACAAAAAAGAGACCCTAGAGTGCTAAGGGCCTGAGTTGGGGGTGGGAGGGCTGAGCTGGAGGAGGTCAATGGGGGAAAAAAGGTGACATATGTAATACTTTCAACAAAAAATAATTATTACAAATATAAAATAAATAAATTAATTAATAATAATAACAGAAAACCTAGAAATAAAAAAAATACTGTAATGGGAATTAAGAATCAATAGAATGGATACAGTCAAGGATTGAATCAATAAATTGGAAAATATAGGAATAGAAATTTCCCAGATTAAAATGAAAAGAGGAAAAGGAAAACAATTTGCAAGAACTATAAGACAATATAAAAAATGTGTAAAATATGCTCAATTAGACTACAAGAAGGAGAAGAAAGAAAGTATGGGGAAGAAGAAATATTGGAAAAATTAATTGCTGATAAACTTCTAAACACCAAACCACAGATCCAGAAAACAAAGAGATCTTATCAAGCCAATATATGTAGCTCTCAAAATGCAAAGCTAGAAATACTATAGAGGAGGAAACCAAAGACAAAGAGAAAATCTTCAAAGAAACAAGGTTGAAGGTGATGTGATAGGGAGGGTATCTTATTTATAGAAGAACAAGGATAAGAATTAAAACAGATTTCTCATCAGCACCATGTAAACAAGAAAAGAATGTAGTGAATAATTTAGAGTGTCGAGAAAGAAAAAAATCTATAAACCTAGAATTCTTTATCCAGCAAAATCATTCATTAAAAGTAATGGAAAAATAGTTTATCAGACAAACAAGAACTGAGGAAATTTATTCCCAGAAAAATTGCTATCAAGGAAATTTTGAAATAAATTAAAATAATATAAGTCAGAAATATGAATGCACATAAATAAAAAGCATTGTAGAAGGAATGAATGAAGGTTAATATTCTTTTATTTCTCTTAATTGATTTAAAACTGTTAGTTTAGGATGATACTAGTAATAATGTCTTGTGCAATAGCAGATGACTAAGTGAAATAAATGACAGCAATGTTATAAGGGATCATAATGAGGAACTGTGACTACTCTAAGGTACCTGCACAATACATGAAAATGGTATGGTGCTGTTTGAAAGTGAACATAGATTAGTTGGACTAACAACTGTAAGTTAATTCAATTTAGATCAGTTAAAAATGAACATAGAGGTTCTGTGGATTCCAAGAAGGCAGCAGATTAAGTAGAAGCTGCACTGACATTCTCCCAGGACCAAACTGGAATTACAACTAAAATATAGAATAATCTTCCTGACAAATCAACTGAAGATGGGTGGGAGGGAATCCTTATAACCAAGGATGTAAACTGGAAGCAGAAGAGAGACCAGTAGGAAGTTCAGAGGTGCAAGAGGGCTGGCCGTGTTCGCACAAGCAGCAGCTGAAGTTCTGGACAAATATTTCAGTAATGTGGGGGGCGGGGAGTTCCGAATAAGAATTCTGGAGTCTAAACCTCAAACTAGGATCCTCAGACCAGAGCACCAGAATGAAGAAAGGTGTCCACATAACATCTGGCTATGAAAAGCAGCTTGGTTTCTGTCTGCCAGGGAAAGACAGCTGGAAATTCAGTCATCCTCTTAAAGGGCCAGAATAAAATTTCATGTGCAGTCACTCAACTTGGGCTCTGGCAGAGGGAAAGCAGAGTGGGTTAGAGGTATGTGAGGAAAATCTAGAGTAGGAGGTTCTAAGGATAAAGTTTGGAAAACAGTTGCCTGGATTCTTGTGATGAGTCATTCCCCCATACTGCAGAAGACATCTTTCTCAGGCAGACCTTTACCATCCAGGCATCTTTTGACTTGGGGGAAGCAACTTCCCCAATCTGTTGGAAAACCTCTTGCCCAACTCTGTGGCGTTTACCCTTGCTGTGGTATACTGCCCAAGACTCATTAGGAAACTGAGAATAACAATCTGCCTGCAGGCAGAGGCTGATCTCTGGGTGCTCTGAGTCTTTGCCTGATTGTTTCTGGACTAAGAGGTAGGAAAAGCAAATATTGGTGGGCATTTCAGTCCTGTCCAAATGCATCCAGCCCCAGCAGAATGTGCCACAGTGGTGGATTGCTGAAAATTCCAAACAGGGTATTCAGAGCCAATCAAAAACAGCATCTGACATTATCCTGCACCAGAGACCGCCCCCCCCCAAAAAAAAAAAGACTTGGAGTCACAGCAAACCCACCTAATACATATAAATAAACCCAAACAGGCAACCAAAATGAGAAGACAAAAAAGCCCCAAATAAAAAAAGAAGAGGATCCTCCAGGAAAAGAGATAAATAAATGGAGATTAAAAATTTATAAGATATAAAGTTCAGAATAATGATTACAAGGATGCTCAAAAGCATAAGAAAAGATATAGAAACTATGAAAAATGACCATTTGTAAATGAAGAATGACATAACAGAAATAAAGAATGCACTTAAAGGAATAAACATCAGATTACAGGAATCCAAGGATCAGATCAGAGAATTAGAAGGAAGGGTAGAAGGAATCACTACATCAGAAAACACTACCACCAACAACAAAGAATAATTAAAAATCGGGAGGACAATTTAACGGAGCTGTGAGACAAGATAAAACATAACAATACCCGCATCATAGGAGTTCCAGAAGGTGAAGAAACTGAGCAGGGTATAGAGAACTTGTTGGAAGAAATAATGATAGAAAACTTTCCTAACTTGGTGAAGGAAAAAGTCACACAAGTTCAGGAGACACACAGTCCTAAGCAAGAAGAACCCAAAGAGGCCCAAACCAAGACACATCATAATCAAAATGCCAAAAATTAAAGACAAACAGAGCATCTTAAAAGCAGCAAGAGAAAAGCAATTTGTTACCTACAAAGGAGCTCCAATAAGGCTATGAACTGATTTATCATCAGAAAATCTACAGTCCAGAAGAGAATGGCATGAAGTATCCAAGATACTGAAAAGAAAGGATCTGAAACCAAGACTACTTTACCCAACAAGGCTGTCATTCAAAATAGATGGTGAAATAAAGAGCTTCCCAGGAAAAAGAATGGCTAAAGGAGTTTATCACTACCAAACCAGCATTACAAGAAATGTTAAAGGGACTGCTATAATAATATATAGGGTAAACATAGGCATAAAGAATTGAAATTGCAATAAATAAGTACATATCAGTAATAATGGTAAATGTAAATAGATTAAATGCTCCAATCAAAAGACACAGGGTAGCTGAATGGACACAAAACATGACCCAATTATATTCTGTCTACAAGAGACCCACCTCAGAACAAAAAACTCACACAGGATGAGAGTGAAGGGATGGGGAAATTTTTCCATGCAAATGGAAACAAACAAACAAACAAAAAACTCAGGTAAAAATATTCATATCTGACAAAATAGACTTCAAAATGAAGGCCATAATAAGAGACAATAAAGGTCACTACACAATACTAAAGGGATTAATCCAAGAGGATATAACTCTGTTAAACATATATGCACCTCATAGATGGGCACCTGAATATATATTAAAAAAAAATTCTGGAGGACTTTAAGGGAGAGACCAACAGCAATGCAATCATAGTAGAGGACTTTAACACCCCACTGATTTCACTGGATAGATCCTCCAAACAAAAATAATAAACAAGAAAACAGTGATCCTAAATAACACAGTAGATCATACAGAATTAATTGACATTTACAGAACATTTCACTTCTTCTTAAGTGCACATGGGTCATTCTCAAAGAGAGACCACATGTTAGGACACACACTAAGTCTTTAAAATTTCAAGAAGATTGAAATCATATCAAGCATCTTCTCAGACCACCATAGCATAAAATTAGAAATCAACTACAATAAAAACACTCAAAATTTTTCAAACACACAGAGACTAAATAGCATGTTATTAAACAATGAATGGGTTAACTATGATATCAAGGAAGAAATAAAAAATTTCCTGGAAACAAATGAAAATAAACATAAAATTAGCCAAAAATGTATGGGACACAGCTAAAGCAGTCCCAAGAGGGAAGTTCAAAGCACTGAAGGCCTGCATTATATATATATATATCTCCAACCCTACAACTCATAGAATAAGAAAGATAAAAACAAGAAAAGCCCAAAGTAATTAGAAGGAAGAAAATAATAAAGATCAGAGTGGAAATAAATGACATAGAGACTATAAAAACAATACAAAAGATCAATGAAACTAAGAGCTGGTTCTTTAAAAGAATAAACAAGATTGATGAACCTTTAGCCAGACTCATTAAGAATCAAAGAGCACCCAAATAAATAGAATCAGAAATGAAAGAGGTGAAGTAACTATTATCATCAAAGAAATACAAAGGTTATAAGAAAATACTATGAACAACTACATGCTAACAATCTAGACAATGTGGACAAAATGGAAAAATTCCTAGAAAAACACAATCTTCTAAAACTGAATCAGGAAGAATCTAAAAACCGGAATAGACTAATAACAACTGATGAAATAGAAGGAATAATTTTAAAAATCCTAACAAATGAAAGCACTGTCTCAGGCAGCTTAAAAGGGGAGTTTCACCAAACATTCAAAGAAAAATTTGCAACTACACTCCTTAAACAATTCCAAAAACATCCAAGGCAAACGAATACTTCCAAGCTCTGTTTACAAGGCCAACGTTAACTTAATTACAAAACCAGATAAAGACACTACAAAGAAAGAGAATTGCAGGCCAATATGCATGATGAACTTAGATGCTAAAATCCTCAACATAATATTAGCAAATTGGGTCCAACAATATATTAAACAGATCATGCATGCATGACCAAGTGGGATTTATGCCAGGGATTCAAGGCTGGAACAATATTCGCAAAGCAATAAGTGTGATACATCACATAAACAAATTGAAAAAACCAGCAAGGCCCAGAAGCTTTTCCACGGGTTGGGAGAGGTGGGCCCCACAGCCGATCCAATGCCGGATCCGCTCCCGGTTGAGCACCAGGAGCTTCTCTTCGTAGGTGTTGGGCAGCCGGTCATAGGAGCATGCATGATGAACTTAGATGCTAAAATCCTCAACATAATATTAGCAAATTGGGTCCAACAATATATTAAACAGATCATGCATGCATGACCAAGTGGGATTTATGCCAGGGATTCAAGGCTGGAACAATATTCGCAAAGCAATAAGTGTGATACATCACATAAACAAATTGAAAAAACCAGCAAGGCCCAGAAGCTTTTCCACGGGTTGGGAGAGGTGGGCCCCACAGCCGATCCAATGCCGGATCCGCTCCCGGTTGAGCACCAGGAGCTTCTCTTCGTAGGTGTTGGGCAGCCGGTCATAGGAGCCCAGCTGCTCCACGAAGCGGCCATCCCTGGGGAACTTGTTGTGAGCAGCCACAATGCTGTAGAAAGGCCGGTTGGTACAGCCGTCCAGGGCGAGACGGATGGTCAGGTGGCCTCCATGGTAGGCCTTGTGGAGGAGACCAGTGAGCTGGACCATGGTGTGGCCGAGCTCCCCGCGGCCCGCAAGGGCCCCGCTACCGCCTCTGGCGGGGCGGAGGACGGACGGGCAGGGCCCAGGCTGCGAAACCTCGGGCGCGCGCCCGAAGAGAAGCCCGTGCGCCTCGGTGGCAGAAGTGAACCGTCCACTCGCCCAGCCCTTTCCGCCCCCACAGTTCCCATAATGCCCCAAACCCATTTTTTATAACAACTCTCAGCACTGTGAGAATAGAAGGATCATAACTCAATATAATAAAGGCCATATATGACAAACCTACAGTCAACATCATACTCAATGTGCAAAATCTAAAATAATTTCCTCTATGAACAAGACCAAGCCTGGGATGTCCACTTTCAACACTCATATTTAACATAGTGCTGGAAGTTAAAGCCACAACAGATAACAAGCAAACATAAAAGACATCCAAAATGGGAAAGTAAGAATTTGTAATTATTCCCCAGATGACATGATAGTTAGTGTACAGAGAAAATGTTAAAGACACCACCAAAAAACTACTAGATTTATAATGATTTGGCATTGTAGCAGGATACCAAAGTAACACTCAAAAATCAATGGGCACTTTTATATACCAATAAATGGAAATCTTCACAAAGGAGAGAACTGAAAAAAAAAAATTTTGATTTTACCATTTGCAACAACAAAAAAAGAAAAAACGGTACTTTAGAAAATAAAACTTTAAACTAAGGGAGGGTAAAAAAAAAACTGGCGACATGGGAAAACTACAGGGATGGTTGGAAGGACATAGGAAGATAGGGAAAGAAGGTAGAGAGACTATACCCATCCTTCAATTTAATTTGGGTAGAATTTAAACATTCATTTAAAAAT
>NW_005871052.1:17296163-17331756 GCF_000147115.1 Myotis lucifugus | reverse complement strand
CCAAAGAAATCTATAGATTCAATGCAATCCCTATTAAAATACCAATGGTATATTTTACAGATCTAGAACAAATACTCCAAAAATTTAAATGGAACCAAAAAAGACCATAGGTAGCTTCAGCAATCTTGAAAAAAAGAAGCAAGTTGCAGGAATCAGAATACCAGATATCAAGTTATACTATAAACCCACTGCAATCAAAACAGCCCGGGACTTGCACAAGAACAGGCATATAGATAAATGGAATGGAACAGAATATCCAGAAACTGATCCAAGCCATTATACTCAATTAATATTTGACAAAGGAGGCAAGAGCATACTATGGAGAAAAGACAGTCTCTTCAAAAAATGGTTTTGGGAAAATTGGACAGGTACATGCAAAAAAAAAAAATGAAACTAGACCATGAACTTACACCGTACACAAGAATAAACTCAAAATCAAGAAAAGATTTAAATTTAAGTCATAAAACCATAAAAATCCTAGAAGAAACCATATGCAGCAAAATCTCAGACATCATTCAAAGCAATATATTTTTCATTACATCTCCTGCAGTGGTCGGCAAACTCATTAGTCAACAGAGCCAAATATCAACAGTACAACGACTGAAATTTCTTTTGAGAGCCAAATTTTTTAAACTTAAACTATATAGGTAGGTACATTGTTATTAACTTAATTAGGGTACTCCCAAGGCTTAGGAAGAGCCACACTCAAGGGACCAAAGAGCCGCATGTGGCTCGTGAGCCACAGTTTGCCGACCACGGTCCTAGGGCAAGGGAAACAAAGGAGAAAATAAAGAAATGGAACTACATCAAAATAAAAAGCTTCTTCACAGCAAAAGAAACCGACAAAAAAATAAAAAAAGGAGCCCACTGCATGGGATAACATATTTTCCAATGATACATCTGAAAATGGGTTAATATCCAAAATATATATAGAACTTATACAACTCAACGCGAGTAAGACAAACAATCCAATTAGAAAATGGGCAAAGGTCCTAAACAGACACTTCTCTAAAGTGGACATATAGTTGGCAAAGACATTTGAAAAAAATGTTCATAGTCACTAATCATCAGAAAGATGCAAATTAAAATGACAATGGCATATCACCTCACACCTGAAAGAATGGCTACCATCAACAAATCAACAAATGACAAGTGCTGGTGAGGATGTGAAGAAAAGGTAACCTTAATACACTGATGGTAGGAATGCAGATTATTGAAGCCACTATAGAAAATAATATGGAGTTTCCTCAAAAAATTAAATATGGAACTATCAGTTGACCTAGTGACCCCACTTATAGGAATATATCCTAAGAAACCTGAAATACCAATCAGAAAGAATGCATGCCCTTCCCCCCCATGTTCATAGCAGCACAATAAACAATAGCCAAGATCTGGAAACAGCCTAAGCGCCCATCAGTAAATGAGTGGTTAAAAAAGATGTGGTACATATACACCATGGAATTCTATTCAGCTGTAAAAAGTAGAGTCTCCAGGGAAGGGTTTATGGTGGCCAAATAGGCAGAACTCTCATGCACCTCATCCTAGGGCCAGACTGGAAATACAACCAAATTAGAGAACATTAACCCGGAATTATCAAATGAGGCCCAGCTGAGGAGGTGTCTTATAGCAAGGAAGTATAAGAAAACACCTAGAGACCTATAGGAAGGGTGAGATTGCAAGGGGAGTGAGGCCAACCCCCAGGGGTGGCAGGCCAGCGGGCTGAGAGGAAGAGGAGGGAGCACTGTACTATGGGAGAGTCTGTTCTTTCAGAAAAGTAGAAGCCCAGCCCAGTTTGAGGGTCAGAGCTTGACTTGAGGCAGCAGGCACAAAATCCTACTGTGAAAAAGGAACAGCCGCAGGACTGCTGGCTGCCAGGGAGTCTGAACCTCAGACCCCAGCCTCAAATGGTGGCACAATGTAAGGGAAAAGAGGTGAGGCACTGGTGGGAAAGAAAGCCACAGTTTCATTTTTGTTGTTTTTTAATCTCTAAACCCAGAACACAGGAGTTTTCAGTTGCAATGACTCACCCCAGGCTTTGGTGCAGGGAGGGAGGTGCAGACTTTAGGTGCCTGAGGAGTTGTAGGGGAGGGAATCAGGGCAGGGAGATGTGGAAAAGCAGTAGCCAGGAGTCCTGAATTGGGATGTTCTTAATGTTCCAAATCTAAAGGGCCATTTTTCCAGGGAGGAGCTAGCTACCCTCAACAGCCAAAGGGCAAGAAAGGGAAAAAACCACACCCTAGACCAGTGGTTCTCAACCTTCCTAATGCCGCAACCCTTTAATACAGTTCCTCATGTTGTGGTGACCCCCAACCATAAAATTATTTTCGTTGCTACTTCATAACTGTAATTTTGCTACTGTTATGAATCATAATGTAAATATCTGATATGCAGGATGTATTTTCATTGTTACAAATTGAACATAATTAAAGCATAGTGATTAATCACAAAAACAATATGTAATCATATATGTGTTTTCCAATGGTCTTAGGCGACCCCTGTGAAAGGATCATTCGACCCCCAAAGGGGTCGAGACCCACAGGTTGGCGACCCACAGCTTGAGAACCACTGCACTAGGTGATACAGCCTACCACACCCTGTGTTTTGAACTTCACAGAGGAAACAAAGGCAGAGGCCAAGGTTACAGGCCTGGACAGTCTCAAGGAGTCCTAGGATTAGTGAGTGGTTTGGAGGAAGGGCTGACCACTCCACTATACTGGGAATAAGACTAATAAAAACTCCAGGATCCCAGCCAACTCCATTGGAAACCATTCAAGGATCTCTGTCCATACAAGGGCACAGTAATAGCTTGGGACACTTGCAGAGGAGTAGCTATGAGGCAGTAAAACACACCCACCATACTCCCTGAAAGTGAAACAGCACTTCCCCCTCCTAAAGCCCTGTCAGAAACAGACTTTTGAGTGATTATGATTGACAGCTGGCTGACAGGCAAAGGTGGGCAGAGGCGAAGCCTGGGGAGGCAGGAGAAGTTTGGTCAAGAAGCCTTGAGCCCCACTGTTGCTAAGAAGCTTAAGTTACAGGGCAGATTGATCCTCCTGCTTATAGCCAAGGCCTGTGGAGAAAGACACAAGTGGAGGATCAATGGATCACCTGGAGCTTCAAGAAGGTTGCTAAAAACCAAAAGACAGCGCCAGACAGTGGTTAGCACCTAAGTACCTAACAGGAAGCTCAGAATCAGCAGACAGAAGAATGAGGTCTTAAGTGAGCTCCCAGAGGACATTAAATTTGGCTGAAACAAATGCCACTTAACTTTTTTATTTCTTTTTTCACCTCTTTTTAAAATTTTCTTTCTTTCTCTTTTTCCCTCCCATTTTTCTTCTCTTTTCTCAAATTTAATTTTCCTTTTTCCTCCCCCCTTTAAAAGTTATCTTCTTTATCTGGTTTATTGATTAGTTATTATTCTAATCTCTGTGGCATCATTCATATAATTTTCTGCTTCCCTTCCCATACTCAATTTTCTATTTTCTTTTTCTCACTACCCAATTTTTTATTTCTCACTTTTCTTTATCTTTTCTTTTTCTCCTGAAATCTTTTTTTTTTCCCTTCCTCAATTTAGGTCTATCTGCTTTCTCCTGTATTTGTCTTTTCATTTTTTTTTCTTTTTGATTTTTTATTTATTCTCTCTACTTTTTATTCTAAATGTTTTCCTTCCACTATTCCTCAAACTCTTTATTTTTACTATTTAAGCTCTGCATCTACATATTTGACTCCCTTTTTCTTATTGTTTTTTGTGTTTTCAGTTTGTTTGCTTTTTTATGCTTTATCCCCATATTTTGTCTTTCTTTTTTTTTTCTATCATTCCTGCTCTCTTATCTCTTCCCTAATTCTCTCTTCAATAGTGGAAGTGTTTGTTGGTGCTATGGGGATCTTGTATACATTCTTGTTTTGTTTCACCTGTATCAGGTTTTGTATTGTTGTAGTTTGTTCTTTTTGGCCAGCACATCCATAACAGCTTTCACAATGTAGTCAGGGGGGAGCCACATAATCAGCCAACCTGTGAAGAGGCTCCATCCAAGAATGGGACAGTAACATTAAAAACCCTACTACAAAAGGAGAACCCAAATAACTCAAGTAAAGGGCTTCCCTAGGGCATCCAGCAAAGGAGATCTGAGAGACTGCACCACTGGCTCAAAATACCTACTACATAGGACCATCCCCCCAAAATCTGGGTAGCACAGCAGTTTGATCTAAGATATAGAAACAAATATCAAGGGACAGAAAAAATTGGGAAACAAAGAACAACCCCCAAATGAACAAAAAGGAGGCATAACCAGAAAAGGAACTAAATGAAATGGAGGCAAGTAATTTGTCAGATAAGTAATTCAAAGTAATGGTTATAAGGATGCTCAAATATATGACTGAGAATTACAAGTAACTCAATGAGAATTATAAGGAGCTGAATGAGAAATACGCCAAAGTGGATAAGAATCAAAAGGAAATGAAGAATGCATAGCTGCAATAAACACTCTAGAAGGTTTCAACAGTAGACTAGAAGATCTGACAACTAAATCAGCAAGTTAGAAGACAAGTTAGGGCCCAGGAGCAGGTCAGGCACAGATTCAAAGCACTCAAGGATCTATATCTTCCTGCAGGCTGTCTTTTATTCTCAGTCACTTAATGAGTCCTGGCTGTAGTCAGGGCTTAAACTCCACAAGGTGGAGAGAGAGGGATTCCACAGTGTGTGGCTATTGCTTCCCCCAGGCTAATTCTACCTGGATGGTAAAGGTTACCTGAGAAATATGACTTCTGCAGTATGTAGGAATAACTCAGCACAGGGATACGGGTGGCTGTCCTCTCAGTTCTCTTCCCAGAGCCACCGCCCCTGAACTCTTCTCACACAGTTCTAGCCCACACTGCCCTACCTCTGCTGGGACCCAAGATGAGTGGCTTCAAATAAAACTTTGTGTGTTGGCCTTTTGAGAGGATGCCTACATTACTAGCCATCTCTCCCTGGCAGACAGAAACCTTGCTACTTTTCACAGCTTGATGTTATGTGGGTAGAAAAAACACCCAATTAGAGTAGCAATTGTGAAAAAATTTGAATAGAAAGAAGAGAGTTTAAGAAAGCTTTGGAACAACATGAATCACAGCAACATCTGCATAATAGGGGTACTAGAAGGAGAAAAAGAATAGAAAACCTGTTTTAAGAAATAATGACAGAATACTTCCCTGATTTGGGAAAGAAAAAAAAAGACACACAAGTCCAAGAAGCCCACAGAGTCCTAAACAAGAGGAACCCCAACATATCCAGAAGATACATCATAATTAAATTGGCAAACATTAAAGACAATGAAATAATCTTAAAGGCTGCAAGACAGAGACAGAAAATTACCTGTAAGGAATCTCCCATTAGACTATCAGCTGATTTCTCAACAGAAAAACATCAGGCCAGAAGGGAGTGGCATGAAGTATACAAAGTAGTAAAAAGCAAGATACTGAACCCAAGAATACTATATCCAGCAAGGTTATTATTCAAAATTAAAGGTGAAATTAGGAGCTTTTCAGACCAAAAAAAAAAAAGCTAATGGAGTTTATTACCACCAAACCAGCAATGCAAGAAATTCTAAAGAAACTGTTGTATGAAGAAGAAATAGAGAGGGAGGAACATAGGCATAAAGAATAAAAATGGCAACAAACAAGTACCTATGAATAATAACCTTAAAAGTAAATGGATTAAATGATCTAATCAAAAGATACAGGGTAACTGAATGGATAATAAAACATGATATATATATATATATATATATATATATATATATATATATATATATATGCTGTCTACAAGCAACCCATCTCAGAAAAAAGGACTCACACGGACTGAAAGTGAAGGGATAGAAATAAAATTCTTCAGGCAAGTGAAAAATGAAAAAAAAAGATGGGGTACAAATACTTATATCTGACAAAATAGAACTCAAAGAGAGGGTCATAGCAAGAGAAAAGGAAGGCCAGTTCATAGTACTAAAGTGATCAATACAACAAGATAATATAACTCTGGTAAACATATATGCACCTAATAGAAGACCATTCAAACACATTAAAAAAAAAAAACTTCTGGAAGATATTAAGGGAGAGATTGATAGCAATACAATCTTTGTAGGGGACTTTAATTACCCACTGACATGACTGGGTAAATATTCTATACAAAAAGTCAACAAGAAAACAGCAGCCCTAAATGCCTCACTAGATCAGATGGAGCTAATTGACATCTTCAGAATGTTTCACCCCAAAGCTACACAATATATATTTTTCTCAAGTGCACATGGGACAATTTCAAAGATAGACCACATGATAGGACAAAGGCTAAGTCTCCACAAATTCAAGAACATTGAAATCATTTCAAGCATCATCTCGGATTACAATGGCATGAAATTAGAAATCAACAATAATAAAAACACTCAAAAACAATCAAACTCATGGAGGGTAATAGCATGCTCTTAAAAAATTAAGGGGTTACCAAGGAGATCAAAGAAGAAATAAAAAACATCCTGGAAAAAGTGACAATGAAAACAGAATAATCCAAAATCTATGGCAGACCATGAAAGCAATCCTTAAAGAGAAGTTCATAACACTACAGGCCTACCAAAAAAAAAAAAAAGTAAAACTTATAATAAGTTATATAATTGTACAAATTAAAGAATTAGAAAAGAACAAGATAAGCCCACAGTAAGTTGAAGAAAGGAAATAATAAAGATCAAAGTGGAAATAAATGACATAGAGATTAAAAAAACAATACAATAAATCAATGACCCCAAGAGTTGGTTCTTTTAAAGGATAAACAAATTGATGAACCATTACCCAGTTTCATCAAAAAACAATGAGAGAGGACCCAAATAAATAAAATCATAAATGAAAGAGGCAATATAACAACAGACACCACAGAAATACAAAGGATTGTAAGAAAATACTATGAACAAACTATTTTCCATCGAACTGGTCAACCTAAGCAAAAGGGACAAATTCCTAGAAATATACAATCTTTCAAAGCCATGCAACCTTTCAATCAGGTAGAATGAGAAAACCTGAATAGACTGATAATAACTGATGAAATTAAATCAGTAATTAATAAACTCCCAGGAAACAAAAATCCAGGACTGGATGGATTTACTGGAGATTTTTACCAATTATTCAAAGGAGATCTTACACCTATTGTACTTAAACTATTACAAAAAAATCAAAAGGAAGGAACATGCCCAAGTGCTGTTTATGAAGCCAGCATTATCCTAATCCCAAAAGCAGATAATTACACTACAAAGTAAGATAATTATAGGCCAATATCCCTGATGAACACAGATGCTAAAATCTTCAACAAAATAGTAGCAAATAGGATCCAGCAATACATTAAAAAGATCATACACAATGATCAAGTGGGATTTATTTAGGGAATGTAAGGCTGGTACAATATTTGCAATTCAATAAATTTGATACAGTACATTAACAGATTGCAAGAGAAAATGCACATGATCATATCAATTGATGCAGAAAAAGCATTCAACAAAATCCAATATCTTTTTTTGATAAAAACTCAGCAAAGAGGGAATAGAGGGATCAAACCTCAACATAATAAAAGCCTTATATAATAAATATACAATGAATAGAATACTCAATGGGCAAAAATTAAAACCATTTCCCATAAGAACAAGAATAATTCAGGCATACCCACTTTCACCACTCCTATTCAACATAGTACTGGAAGTGTTAGCCATAGTGATTAGACAAGAAGAAGAAATAAAAGCATCCCAATCAGAAAGAAGTGAGTAAAACTGTCCTTATTTGTAGACAACATGATAATTGTACTTAGAAAATCCCAAAAACTCCATCAAAAAACTACTAGATTTAATATATGAATTTGTCAATGTAGCAGAATCCAAAATTAACACCCAGTAATTCATGGCATTTTTATATAACAACTAGAGGCCCAGTGCACAAAAATTTGTGCACTCGGGGGGGTGGTCCCTCAGCCCGGCCTGTGCCTTATCACAGTCTGGGACCCCTCAGGGGATGACTACCTGTTGGCTTAGGCCTGCTCCCCAGGGGATTGGGCCTAAGCTGGCAATCAGACATCCCTCTGGCAGCCCAGCAGCCCTCGGGGGATGTCCACTTGCCAGCGGGGAGCAGACCTAAGCTGCAGTCAGACATCCTTAGTGCTGCTGAGGAGGCAGGAGAGGCTCCCACCACCACTGCTGTACTGGCAGCCATCAGCCTGGCTTGTGGCTGAGCAGAGCTCCCCCATGTGGGAGCACACTGACCACCAGAGGGCAGCTCCTGCATTGAGCGTCTGCCCCCTGGTGGTCAGTGTCTGTCATAGTGACCAGTCATTCCCAGTCTTTCTGCTGTTAGGGTCAGTTTGCATATTACCCTTTTACTATATAGGATAGAGGCCTAGTGCATGGGTGGGGGCTGGCTGGTTAGCCCTGAAGAGTGTCCTGGATCAGGGTGGGGGTCCCCCTGGGGTGCCTGGCCAGCCTGGGTGAGGGGCTGATGGCTGTTTGCAGCTGATCACACCCCCTTCAGGGTGGGGGTCCCCACTGGGGTGCCTGGCCAGCCTGGATGAGGGGCTGATTGCTGTTTTCAGGCTGGCCGGTGACTAAAGCTCCCAGCCTCTCCTTTTTTTCTTTTTTTAAATTCTGGGGTTTAATTACCTTCTATAATTGAAACTTTGTTGCCATCACTGGAGCTGAGAGCTGGCTCTTGCTCGCTCCAGCTCTGAGGCCATGGCCTGCTGAAAGCAGGTATTTGGGGTTTGTTTAGCTTCTATAATTGAAACTTTGTTGCTTTTGCAGCTCAGAGCCAGGCCACAGCAGGCGGGGAACCTTGGCTTCCTCCGTCACTGGAGAAAGCAAGCCTCCTGCTCGCTTCAGCTGCGTGGCTGCTGGCCGCCATCTTGGTTGGGTTAATTTGCATATCACGCTGATTATCCAATGGGAGGCTTAACGAAGGTATGGTCAATTACCATGTTTGTCTATTATTAGATAGGATAATGAACTCTCAGGAAAAGAAACTTTAAAAAATCCCATTTACCATTGCAACAAAAAAATAAGATACTTAAGAATAAACTCAACCAAGGAAGTAAAAGACCAGTTCTCAGAAAACCACAGGACATTGAAAAAAGAGATAGAGGAAGATATAAACAAGTGGAAGAATATACCATGTTCATGGATTGGTAGAATCAACATCATTAAAATGTCCATACTACCCAAAGCAATCTATAGATTCAATGCAATCCCTATTAAAATGCCAATGTTATATTTAACAGAATGAGAATAAACTCTCTAAAAATGTATATGGAACAATAAAAAGACCCAGAATAACCACAGAGATCTTGAGAAAGAAGAATAACATTTTAGGGATAATAAGACCAGATATCAAGTTATATTCCAAAGCCACAATATTCAAAAGAGCCTGGTACTGACACAAGAATAGACATATAGACCAATGGAACAGGACAGAGAACCGAGAAATATACCCAAGCCATTATGCTCAATTAATATTTGACAAAGGAGGCAGGAACTTACAATGGAGTCAGGATAGTCTCTTCAATGCATGATATTGAGAAAATTGGACATATACATGAAAAATTGAAACTAGAACACCAACTTACACCATACACAAAAATAAATACAAAGTGCAAAATGACTTAAATGTAAGACATGAAACCATAAAAATCTTAGAAGAAGCCATAGGCAGAAAAATCTCAGACAACTCTGGTAGCTATGTGTGTACTGATACATCTCCTAGGACAATGGAAACTAAGGAGAAAATAAACAAATGAGACCACATCAAAATAAAAAGCTTCTGCACAGAAAAAGAAACCAACAAAATAACAAGAGAGCCCACGCATGGGAGAACATATTTACCAATGATACATCCAATAAGGTGTTAATCTCCAAAATTTACAGGGAACTCATACAACTTAACAAGAGGAAGGTAAACAATCCAATTAAAAAATGCACAAAAGACCTAACTAGACACTTCTCAAAAGTGAACATACAGAAGGCCAAGAGGCATATAAAAAATGCTCAAAGTCACTAATCACAGGAGAGATGCAAATTAAAATGACAATGAGGTATCACCTCACACCTGTCAGAATGGCTATCATCAACAAATCAATTAATGAAAAGTGTTGGTGAGGATGTGGAGAAAAAGGAACCTTAGTACACTGCTGGTAGAATTTCATACTGGTGCAGCCACTGTGGAAAACATTATGTAGTTTCCTCAAAAAATTAAATTAAAAATGGAACTTCCATTTGACCCAGTGATCCCACTGCTAGAAATATTCCTAGTAATATAAAGATATATGCACCCTTATGTTCATAGCATAATTTACAATATCTAGATCTGGAAACAGCCTAAGTGCCATCAGCCAATGAGTGGCTTAAAATACTGGTATATTACACAATGGAATACTACATAGCTATAAAAAGAAAAGAACTTGTACCACTTGCAACAGCATGGATAGACCTGGAGGGCATTATGATAAACGAAGTCAGCCAGTCAGAGAAAGATAAGTATCACATTGTCTCACTCATATGTGGAATCTAACGAATATAAACTGATGAACAAAAATTGATCCATAAACCAAGATGGCGGCATAGGTAAACACCGGAAATTGCTGCCTCCGACAACAACTTCAAAAATACAACTAAAAGACAGAACGGTCATCATCCAGAACCACAGGAAGGCTGGCTGAGTGGAAATTCTACAACTAGAAGGAAAGAGAAGAGCACACAGACTCAGAGGAGCTACGAAAGTAAAGTGCAGAGGTACGGAGGCTCTAGCGCGCGGGGAAAGGGGCAGGCACCTGAGGACGTGGCTGTCTTTTTGAATCGGGAGGGAGTCACAAGCTCCCAACTGCTCTGAACTCGGTTCTGGGAAGTCTCTGGGGTCCCAGGGCTCATACGGGGAGAAACTGGACTGTCTGGCAGTGGGCAGAACTAGGAACTTGAGGACGGCTTTCCCTCAGAGGTGCTGGCAGCAATTACCGGGACACTGAGACATGGGGCCCCTTAGGGCAGGGCTGAGAATCAGCCATAGCTGCTTGCTCCGCCCTGTTGATTCCGAGACCCCGCCCCATCCAGGCTGCTGCAAAGGCTTTTGCATATGAATGCCCAGGTCCTTTGCAACCTGAAAATTACCTAACAAATTGCACCTGGGCCAGACAGACCCAGAACTTCCCAGAGAAGGCCCAAGGCCCCACAGCAGCTTGCATTGCTTCTCAGCTGGGCCTCATCTGGGCACCCCCAAACCCCAAAAAAGGAAGGGGAATCTGCATATCTCTTCGTAGCTCCTGCTGGGTAACCTCAGGAAGAGACTTAATTAGCACCTCCTTAGATCCAAGAGCCAGTGTACCCAGTGGTCAGAGTGGGACCATCCAGATTACAACTCCTCAAATTCATAAGGAACACACTCAGGGGGCAGACTCAGTGAGCACCAAAGTGCACTGAAGCAAGTCTTGCCCCATAAGGGAGTCTTCAGCACAGAAGTTCTCCCACTGCAGACACAGCTGATTCTCACTGCCAATTGGCCTGGAGGTCAATTCCTCCCAGTAACACCTACAACAATTAAGGCTTAACTACAACAAGACTGCGCACAAAGACCACAAGGGGGTGCACCAAGAAAGCATAAAAAATGCGGAGACAAAAAAACATGACAGAAATGGAGGATATAGAGCTAAAAAACGCACTTTTGAGGGCTTTCAATAATTTGCTAGAAACTGCCGATAAACTTGATGAGAGCCTCAAGAAATCTAATGAGACCCTCGATGTAGTGATAAAGAACCAACTAGAAATTAAGGATTCACTGACTGAAATGAAGAATATTGTACAGACACCCAACAGCAGACCAGAGGAGCGCAAGAATCAAGTCAAAGATTTGAAATGCGAAGAAGCAAAAAACACCCAACTGGAAAAGCAAAATGAAAAAAAGAATCCGAAAGTGTGAAGATAGTGTAAGGAGCCTCTGGGACAGTTTCAAACGCACCAACATCAGAATTATAGGGGTACCAGAAGATGAGAGACAGCAAGATATTGAAAACCTATTTGAAGAAATAATGACAGAAAAATTCCCCCACCTGGTGAAAGAAATGGACTTATAGGTCCAAGAAGTGCAGAGAACCCCAAACAAAAGGAATCCAAAGAGGACCACACCAAGACACATCATAATTAAAATGCCAAGAGCAAAAGACAAAGAGAGAATCTTAAAAGCAGCAAGAGAAAGAAAGTCAGTTACCTACAAGGGAATACCCATATGACTGTCAGCTGATTTCTCAACAGAAACTTTGCAGGCCAGAAGGGAATGGCAAGAAATATTCAAAGTGATGAATACCAAGAACCTACAACCAAGATTACTTTATCCAGCAAAGCTATCATTCAGAATTGAAGGTCAGATAAAGAGCTTCACAGATAAGGAAAAGCTAAAGGAGTTCATCACCACTAAACCAGTATTATACGAAATGCTGAAAGGTATCCTTTAAGAAGAGGAAGAAGAAGAAAAAGGTAAAGATACAAATTATGAACAACAAACATGCATCTATCAACAAGTGAATCTGAGAATCAAGTGAATAAATAATCTGATGTACAGAATCAACTGGTGATTATAATGAATCAGGGACATAGAAAGGGAATGGACTGACTATTCTTGGGAGGGAAAGGGGAGTGGGAGATGAGGGAAGAGACTGGACAAAAATCGTGCACCTATGGATGAGGACAGTGGGTGGGGAGTGAGGGCGGAGGGTGGGGCGGGAACTGGGAGGAGGGGAGTTATGGGGGGGGAAAAAAGAGGAACAAATGTAATCTGAACAATAAAGATTTAATTAAAAAAATTGATCCAGAGGTATAGAAGCACCAAAAGACTGTCAAACCTCAGGAGAAAGGCAGGGCAAGGTCAGTAGGTGGGAACAGGTCAACCAATGAACTTGTAAGCATATATGCATAACTCATGGACACAGAAAATAGGGTGGTGAAGGCCTAGAGTGGGGGTGGAGGTAGGCTGG
The DNA here is from genome assembly GCF_000147115.1 of Myotis lucifugus. Lineage (NCBI taxonomy): Eukaryota > Metazoa > Chordata > Mammalia > Chiroptera > Vespertilionidae > Myotis > Myotis lucifugus. The sequence goes on along the minus strand of NW_005871052.1, from coordinate 17,318,750 downwards.
GAAAGTTCAATGGAGGAAAAATAGCACATATGTAATACCTTCAACAATAAAAATTTTTTAAAAAGGATCTCTTTTTTTTGATCTATTGAAGAGATAAACTGATGAACAAAACAGATCTAGAGACATAGAAGCATGGAACAGACTGATGAATCTCAGGGCAAATGCAGGGTGGGTGGGTGGGTGGGGAGAGATTAACCAAAGAATGCATGTGCATATATACATAACCCATTGACACAGACAATAGTGTAGTGAAGGCCTGTGGGTGACAGGTGCAGGGTGGAGGGGATCAGTGGAGGCATAAAAGGGGACATCTGTAATACTTTCACCAATAAAGATACATTTAAGAAATGAACTTTTATTGAGAGAGGAGAGAAAATTAAATCATATGTAAAATGCTCAATTGCAAACAGACAAAGCATAAAATGAGGGGAAGAAAAAAGGAAATAAAGAACAAATAGCCTGGGAGGAAGAGGGAATGGGAGATATCTGTAATACTATCAACACTAAAAAATACATTTAAATAACAAATAGAAAGGAGTTACAAGCATTACAGATATTATTTCAACTATATCAATTATCACTTTCAATTCAAATGGCCTAAATACACCAATTAAATGACAGAGATGTTCAGAATATATTTATTTACTTAGTTACTTTTTAATCTTCACTCAAGGTGCCTTTTTAAAATTGATTTTAGAGCAAGTGGGAGAGGGAGAGAGAGAGAGGGGGAGAGAGAGAGAGGGAGAGAGAGAGAGAAATATCAAAGTGAGAGAAAAACATTAATCTATTGTGTCCCTTACATGCCCCAATTGGAGATTGAAACAACCAATTGGGTATGTGCCCTGACCAGCAATCAAACCGGCAACCCTTTGGTGCACAGACCGACGGTTCAACTGAGCTGCACCTCTCAGGGCTGTTCAGAATGGATTAAACACAAATACACACACACACACACACACACACACACACACACACACGAAAACCACCTTAAATATAATGACTCATTTTACAGGTAAAGGATGGAGTAAAAAGTAAGAAGCTGGAGAAATATATACAGAAATATAATGACAAAATGCTTTTAGAACATGGTGGTGGATTTGGTGGAAGCTACACTGACCGTCTCCCTGGACCATACTGGAATTACAATTAAAATATAGAAAAATCATCCTGTACAACCAACTGAAGACTAGTTGAAGAGAAGCCTTATAACCAATGACTTAAAGAGGAGGCCACATTGAGACTGGTAGGAAGGGCAGAGGCATGAGAGATCTGGCTGGGTTCCCATAGGCAACAACTGAATTTCCTGAGGGATATCTCAGCTGCAGCATTTCCCCCTGAAAAGTCTTGGGTCTAAACCTCAACTGGGTTCCCACCCTAGAGCACCAGAACTAGGAAAGGTGCCCACATAACATCAAGCTGTGAAAAGCAGCAGGGTTTCTGTCTGCCAGGGAGAGATGGCTAGTAATGTAGGCATCCTCTCAAAAGGCCAACACACAAAGTTTTATTTGAAGCCACTCATCTTGGGTCCCAGCAGAGGTAGGGCAGTGTGAGCTAGAACTGTGTGAGAAGAGTTCAGGGGTGGTGGCTCTGGGAAGAGAACTGAGAGGACAGCCACCCGTATCCCTGTGCTGAGTTATTCCTACATACTGCAGAAGTCATATTTCTCAGGTAACCTTTACCATCCAGGTAGAATTAGCCTGGGGGAAGCAATAGCCACACACTGTGGAATCCCTCTCTCTCCACCTTGTGGAGTTTAAGCCCTGACTACAGCCAGGACTCATTAAGTGACTGAGAATAAAAGACAGCCTGCAGGAAGATATAGATCCTTGAGTGCTTTGAATCTGTGCCTGACCTGCTCCTGGGCCCAGGGACAGTAAAAGAAGACTTTAGTGTACAGATTTGTCCTCTCCACATGCATCCAGGTCCAGCAGAGGGAACCACAAACTGTGGATCACTGACAGTTCCAAATAGGTTGCTCAGGGCCAAGCACAGAGAGTGTCTGACATTGGCCTGCACCAGAATTCCTCTGAAGAGGCCCAGACCAGTACACCCAGTGGCCAGCTTCAGAGAACATAGCAGGATACAATAAGTTTACAATCAGCATATCCACAAGCCGATTTTGGCAGACACCAATATCTGAGGCAAATTTCATTTTGTATGATCAACACCTGCACAACAGCCTGCATGCTGTTTTGGGAGTTGAGCCTTCCTTTGAGCAAGCCTGAGAGTTGAGCCCATTCATGAACCAGCCAATAGCAATCAAGACTCTATTTCATAAGAATGCTCCACACAACATACACAAGGGACATTCTTAAAGCACCCAGTTCTGTTGATCAGGGAGATTGTATCACTGGGTCGCACAGGTCACGTACTACATAAGACTGGGAGTCTTAGAAAAATCTACCTAGTAAATAGAAATAGAGAAAAACAGGCAGCCAAAATGGGGAGCAAAGAAACAGTCCCCAAATGAAGGAAAAAGAGAATTCTACAGAAGACCTAAATTAAGTGGAGGCATGCAATTTATCAGATATAGAGTTCAGAGTAATGATTATAAGGATGTGAAAAGCATGAAAAAAAGATATAGCAACCATAAAAAAGGACGAGTCAGAAATAAACAATTCCATATCTGAAATAAAGAACACAGTGGAAGTAATAAAATGCAGGCTCAATGAAGTAGAGGATGGAATCAGTGATTTGGAAGACAATGTAGAAAAACACACAATCCAAGCAGCAAAAAGATTTTTAAAAAGGGAGAATTGCCCTAACTGGTTTGGCTCAGTGGATAGAGCGTCGGCCCGTGGACTGAAGGGCCCCGGGTTTGATTCCCATCAAGGGCACGTACCTTGGTTGCAGGCTTGATCCCTAGTAGAGGGCTTGCAGTAGACAGCTGATTGATGTTTCTCTTTCATCGATGTTTCTAACTCTCTATCCCTCTCCCTTCCTCTCTGTAAAAAAAAAATCAAAAAAATTATATTTTACCAAAAATAAGGATAGTTTAAAGACCTTTAGGACAACATGAAGCATAACAACATCAACTTGATAGGGGTACCAGAAAGAAAAGAGAGAGAGCAAGGGATCAAGAACCTATTTGAAGAAATAATGTCTGAAAACTTCCCCAACCTGGTGAAAACTTACCTAACCTGGTGAAGGAAACAGACATACAATCCAGGAAGCTCAGAGAATCCCAAACAAGATGGACTCAAAGAGGCCCACACAAAGACACAACATAATTAAAATGGCAAGTTAAAGACAAAGAGAGGATCTTAAAAGCCACAGGAGAAAGGCAGTCAGTTATCTACAAGGGAGTTCCTGTCAGCTGATTTCTCAATGGAAACATTTCAAGCCAGAAGGGATTGTCATAAAATATTCAAAATGATGAAAAACAAGGAGCTACAACCAAGGCTACTGTACCCAGCAAGGCTACCATTTAAAATTGGAGGAGAAATAAACAGTCTCCCAGACAAGAAAAAGCTAAAAGAGTTTGTTACCACCAGCATTACAAGAAATGTTAAAGGGCTTGCTTTAAGAAAAGGAAAAAGAAAAACAAAACAAAACAAAACAAAAAACAGAGGAACATAATTTAAAAAATAGCAATATATATGTACCTATCAATAGTCACTTTAAAAGTAAATGGCTTAAATGATCCAATCAAAAAAGACATAAGGTAGCCCAAGCCAGTTTGGCTCAGGGGATAGAGCATTGGCCTGTGGACTGAAAGGTCCCAGGTTTGATTCCAGTCAAGAGCATATGCCTGGGTTGCGGCTTGATCCCCAGTAAGGGGTCATGCAGGAAGCAGCCAATCAATGATTCTCTCTCATCATTGATGTTTCTATCTCTCCCTCTCCCATCCTATCTGAAATAAATATATTAAAAACAAGATATAAGGTAGCTGAATGGATAAGAAAAGCGGACCCATGTATGTCCTGTCTTCAAGAGACCCACCTCAGAATGAAAGATACTAACAGACTAATAGTAAAGGGATTGAAAAAGATATGTCATGCAAATGGAAAGGAAAAATAGCTGGGGGAGCAATACTTATATCTGACAAAATAGACTTTAAAACCAAGGCTATAGTAAAAGCCAAAGTAGGACACTACATAATGATAAAGGGATCAATCCAACAAGAGGATATGACCCTTGTAAGCATATATGCACCCAAGTAGCACCTAAACATATAAAGCAAATATAGATGGACATAAAGGGAGAGACTGACAGTAATACAGTTATAGTAGGAAATTTTAATACCACATTGATATCAATGGATAGACCTTCTAGACAGAAAATAAAAAATATTATGGCAACCTTAAATATTACACTTAATAAAATGGATTTAATTCATTTTTTTTGTGGGGGAATTCCACACCAAGGCAGAGAATATACATTTTCTTAAGTGCTCGTGAATGTTTTCTAGGATAGACAACATGGTAGGACAAAAAACAAGTCTCAATTAATTTAAGAAGATTGAAATTCTATCAGGCATCTCCTCTTACCATAATACTATGAAACTTGTGATCAATCACAAGAACAAAACTGAAAAACACATAAAGAAATGTATGCTAGGTGTAGCCTGCCACCATTCAAGGAACAGCACCTTCCTGATCACAACACCCTCTGTCTGAGAAACAGCAGCTGTGTGTGAAGCCTCCCCCCACCAGCCAGAGGAGCCATCACAGCGGTGAACAGCGCCCACCACAGGAGCTGCTGTCAACTGAGGAGCAGCTGCTACCACAACCCCCGAGGAACAACCACAGCCCGAGGAGCCACTGCCACCAAGGGAGCAGCCACTGAACGACTCAACATCTAGATAAGTCGGTGAGATCAAACATGGGTAGACTAAGAAACCCCCAAAGGAAAGAAAAGGAGGACTCGCCAGAAAAGCAGCTAAGTGAAACCAAGGCATGAAGCATGACAGAAAAAGAATTCAGATTAAGGATCCTAGAATGCATAAACCAGATGGAGGAAAAAATCAACAACTTATGCAAGAAGCAAGAAGAAACAGATGAAAAATCAATAAATTATGTAAGAACCAAGAAGAAATGAAAAGTGATATACCTGCAATAAAAGACACCATTGAAAGTTTCAACGGTAGACTAGGAGAAGCGGAGGACCGAATTAGCGAATTAGAAAACAGGGAAACAAAACACACCCAAACTGAACAGCAATTGGAGAAAAAAATTAAAAGACAGGAGGAGACCCTAAGGGAGCTATGGGACTACATGAAACAAAACAACATACGAATAATAGGGGTGCCAGAACAACAGAAAGAGGAACAAGACTTAGAAAACCTATATGAAGAAATAATATCAGAAAATTTCTCTAAGGTGGGGAAGAAAAAAGTCACACATTCACAGAGAGTCCCTAACAAGGTGAACCCGAAAAGACCCACACCAAGACACATCATAAAGACGATGGCAAATGTTCAGGACAAAGAGAGAATCTTAAAGGCTGCAAGAGAGAGACGGAAAGTTACAAACAAGGGATCTCCCATTAGATTATCAAATGATTTCTCAACAGAAACACATCAGGCCAGAAAAGAATGGACGGAAATTTACAAAGTGATGCAAAGCAAAGGACTGAATCCAAGAATACTCTATCCAGCAAGGCTATCATTCAAAATTGAAGGGGAAATAAGAAGCTTCACAGACAAAAAAAGGCTAAGGGAGTTTATCACCACCAAGCCAGCAATGGAAGAAATGCTAAAGGGACTGGTGTAAAAAGAAGAAATAAAAAGCTCAGAAAGAAAACAGCCACACAAAAAAAAGAAATGGCGACAACCAGGTACCTTTCAATAATAACTTTAAACGTAAATGGACTAAATGCTCCAACCAAAAGACATCGAGTGGCTGAATGGATAAAAAAACATGACCCATACATTTGCTGTCTACAGGAGACCCATTTCAGAAGAAGGGGCTCACACAGACTGAAAGTGAAAGGATGGAAAAATATCTTTCAGGCAAATGGAAATGAAAAGAAAGCTGGGGTAGCAATACTTATATCGGAAAAAATAGACCTCAAAGTGAAGGCCATAACAAGAGATAAGGAAGGCCACTTCATACTACTAAAGGGATCAATACAACAAGAAGATATAATCCTGGTAAAAATATATGCACCCAATGCAGGAGCACCAAATACATAAAAAACCTCCTGGAAGATATCAAAGGAGAGATCGACAACAATACAATCATAGTAGGGGACTTTAATACACCAATGACATCACTGGATAAATCCTCTAGACAAACAATCAGCAAAGAAAAAGCAATCCTAAATGACTCACTAGATCAGATGGACTTAATTGACATCTTCAGAACACTTCACCCCAAAGCCACGGAATATACATTCTACTCAAGTGCTCATAAGACATATTCAAAAACAGACCAAATATTGGGTCACAAACAAAGTCTCCCCAATTTCAAGAAGATTGAAATCATACCAACCATCTTCTCAGACCACAATGGCATAATATTAGAAATAAACTACAATAAAAACAACCCAAAATACTCAAACACTTGGAAGCTGAACAGCATGATATTAAATATTGAATTGGTTACCAATGAGATCAAAGAAAAAATTGAAAACATCCTGAAAACTAATCACAGTGAAAATACAACAATCCAAAACCTATGGGACACAATGAAAGCAGTCCTGAGAGGAAAGTTTATAGCTCTACAGGCCTATCTCAAAAAACAAGAAAAAATGGTAGTAAATCATCTAACTCTACATCTCAAAGAACGAGAAAGAGAGCAAAAGGAAAACCCCAGAGTGAGCAGAGGGAAGGAGATAATAAAGATTAGAGCAGAAATAAATGACATAGAGACCAAAAAAAAACAATACATAAAATCAATGAAACCAAGAGCTGGTTCTTTGAAAAGATAAACAAGATTGACGAACCTCTAGCCAGGCTCACCAAGAAGCAAAGAGAGACGACACAAATAAACAAAATCAGAAATGATAGAGGCGAAATAACAACAGACCCCACAGAAATTCAAATGATTGTTAAAAATACTATGGACAACTCTACTCCAACAAACTAGACAACCTGGAGGAAATGGAAAAATTCCTAGAAAAATACAACATTCCAAAACTCAATCAGGAAGAATCTACAAATCTCAATAGGCCAATAACTATGGAAGAAATGGAAGCAGTCATAAAAAGAATCCAGCAAACAAAAGCTCAGGACCAGAGGGCTTCACAGGGGAATTTTACCAAACATTCAAAGAAGAACTAAAACCTATCCTCCTCAGACTACTACAAAAAATTTAAGAGGAAGGAACACTAGCAAGCTCATTCTATGAAGCCAGCATCACCCTAATACCAACACCAGGTAAACACAACACAATGAAAGAGAACTACAGGTCAATATCCCTCATGAACATAGATGCCAAAATCCTCAACAAAATCTTAGCAAATTGGATCCAGCAGAACATCAGATAGATCATGCATCATGACCAAGTAGGATTTATCCCACGGATGCAAGGATGGTACAATATCCGAAAATCAATAAACATAATACATCACATAAAAAAATTAAGAGAAAAAAACCACATAGTCATATCAATTGATGCAGAAAAAGAGTTTGACAAAATCCAACACCCACTTTTGATAAAAACTCTCAGCAAGGTGGGAATAGAAGGATCATACCTCAACATAATAAAAGCCATATATGACAAGCCCACAGCCAACATCATACTCAGTGGACAAAAACTAACACCATGTCCCCTAAGAACAGGAACAAGACAGGGATTCCCACTCTCACCACTCCTGTTCAACATAGTACTAGAAGTATTAGCTATTGCAATTAGACAAGAAGAAGAAATAAAAGGAATCCAAATTGGAAAAGAAGAAGTAAAACTGTCCTTATTTGCAGATGACATGATATTATACATACAAAACCCTAAAGACGCCATCAAAAAACTATTAGACTTAATACATGAATTTGGCAATGTAGCAGGATACAAAATTAACCCCAAGAAATCTGAGGCATTTCTATACAACAATGGTGAACTTTCAGAAAGAGAGATTATAAAAACAATCCCATTTACCATCGCACCAAAAAAATTAAGCTACCTAGGAATAAACTTAACTAAAGAGGTAAAAGACCTCTACTCAGAAAACTACAGGACGTTGAAAAAAGAGATAGAGGAAGACATAAACAGATGGAAGAACATACCGTGTTAATGGATTGGTAGAGTAAAAATCATTAAAATGTCCATACTACCCAAAGCAATCTATAAATTCAACGCACTTCCCATTAAAATACCAATGGCCTACTTCACAGATCTAGAACGTACTCTCCAAAAATTCATCTGGAATAAAAAAAGACCCCGAATAGCTGCAGCAATCCTGAGAAAAGATAAAAGTAGGTGGGATCTCAATACCATATATCAAACTGTATTACAAAGCCACTGTTCTCAAAACTGCCTGGTACTGGCACAAGAATAGACATATAGATCAATGGAATAGAATAGAGAACCCAGAAATTGGCCCAAACCGATATGCTCAATTAATATTTGACAAAGGAGGCAAGAACATACAGTGGAGTCAAGATAGTCTCTTCAATAAATGGTGTTGGGAAAATTGGACATATACATGCAAGAAAATGAAACTAGACCACCAACTTACACCATACACAAGAATAAACTCAAAATGGATAAAGAACTTAAATGTATGACGGGAAACCATAAAAATTCTAGAAGAATCCAAAGGCAACAAAATCTCAGACATATGCAGAAGCAATTTCTTCACTGATACTGCTCCTAGGGCACTAGAAACTAAAGAGAAAATGAACAAATGGGACTACATCAAAATAAAAAGCTTCTGCACAGCAAAAGAAACCATCAACAAAACAACAAGAAAGCCCTCTCCGTGGGAAAACATATTTGCCAATGTCATATCTGATAAGGGCCTAATCTCCAAAATTTATAGGGAACTCATACAACTTAACAAAAGATAAACAATCCAATCAAAAAATAGGCAAAGGACCTAAATAGACACTTTTTAAAAGAGGACATTCAGAAAGTCAAGAGACATATGAAAACATGCTCAAAGTCCCTAAACATCTGAGGGATGCAAATCAAAACATCAATGAGGTACCATCTCACACCTGTCAGAATGGCTATCATCAACAAATCAACAAACGACAACTGCTGGAGAGGATGTGGAGAAGAAGGAACACTCGTGCACTGCTGGTGGGAATGCAGACTGGTGCAGCCACTCTGGAAGACAGTATGGAGTTTCCTCAAAAAACTAAAAATGGAACTCCCATTTGACCCTGTGATCCCACTTTAGGAATATATCCCAAGAAAACAGAAACACCAATCAGAAAGGATATATGCACCCATATGTTCATAGCAGCACAATTTACCATAGTTAAGATCTGGAAACAGCCTAAGTGCCCACTAGTAGATGAGTGGATTAGAAAACTGTGGTACATCTACATGATGGAATACTATGCTGCTGTAAAGAAGAAGGAACTCTTACCATTTGCAACGGCATGCATGGAACTGGAGAGCATTATGCTAAGTGAAATAAGCCAGGCAATGAAGGAAAAATAGCACATGATCTCACTCATTCATGGATAATAAAGACCATTATAAACTTATGAACAATAATAGATACAGAGGCAGAGCTGCCTCAAACAGATTGTCAAACTGCAGCGGGAAGGCTGGGGAGGGTTTGGGGGCAGAAGCGGGGTGTGAGATATCAACCGAAGGACTTATATGCATGCATATAAGCATAACCAATGAGGTATCATCTTACACCTCGTCAGAATGGTTATCATCAACAAATCAACAAACGACAAGTGCTGGTGAAGATGTGGAGAAAAGGGAACACTGGTGCACTGCTGGTGGGAATGCAGACTGGTGCAGCCACTATGGAAGACAATATGGAGTTTCCTCAAAAAGTTAAAAATGGAACTCCCATTTGACCCTGTGATCCCACTTCTAGGAATATATCCCAAGAAACCAGAAACACCAATCAGAAAGGATATGTGCACCCATATGTTCATAGCAGCACAATTCACCATAGCTAAGATCTTGAAACAGCCTAAGTACTCACCAGTAGATGAGTGGATTAGAAAACTGTGGTACATCTACATGATGGAATACTATGCTGCTGTAAAAAAGAAGGAACTCTTACTATTTGCAACTGCATGGATGGAACTGGAGAGCATTATGCTAAGTGAAATAAGCTAGTCAATGAAGGAATAATACCACATAATCTCACTCATTTATGGATAATAAAGACCATTATAAACTTATGAACAGTAATAGATACAGAGGCAGAGCTGCCTCAAACAGATTGTCAATCTGCAGCGGGAAGGCCGGGGAGGGTTGGGAGGCAGGAAGGAGAGGAGTTAGAGATCAACCGAAGGACTTGTATGCATGCATATAAGCATAACCAATGGACATAAGCACTAGGGGGTAGGGGAGGCCAGAAGATAGTCAAGGCTGGGGGGAAAAGGTGACATATGTAATACTTTTTGTAATACTTTAAGCAATAAAACAATTAAAAAAAGGAAAATGTTTATTATATTGCATAAAGATAAAATTTAAAATAATATAAATTAAATAAAAAATAAAAGATATAAAAAAAGAAATGTATGCTAAATAAGATGTTACTAAACAATGACTGGGTCAACAATGACATCAAACAAAAAGTCAAAAGATACCTTGAAAGGAATGAAAATTAGAACACTACCCCAAATCTGTGGGACACAGGGAAAGCAGTCCTAAGAAGGTGAATTCATAGCATTATAGACTTATCTCAAAATAATGATAACTCAATAATCTAACATTACACTAAAAAGAACTAGAAAAATGCTCTGGCTGGTGTTTCTCAGTGGTTACAGTGTTGACCCATGCACTGAAGGGTCGTGGGTAAGTACCTGGGTTGTGGGTTCACTTCCTATTCCTGGTCAAAACGGGTGTGAGATGCAACCAGTAGATCAGTTGATGTGTCTCTCTCATATTAATGTCTATCTCTCTCTCTCTCCCTCCCACCCTCCATCCCTTCTACTTACTTTGAAAAACAATGGAAAAAAATATCCTTAGGTAAGGATTAACAACAATAAAAAGAGGAATGAGAAAAATGACAACAAACAAAGCCCACTGTGATTAGAAGGAAGGAGAAAATAAAGAGCTGAGCAGAAGTAAATGAGTGTATAAAGCAATACAATCAATTAAACCAATAACTGGTTCTTTGAAAAGATAAACAAGATTGACAAGCCTATAACTAGACTCATCAAGAAAAAAGAGAGAAGACCCACATAAATAAAATCAGAAATGAAAGAGAAGAAGTAACAAGTGACACCAAAGAAATACAAATGATTGTAAGAAAATATTATGAACAAACTATATGCCAACCAATTGGACAATCTGGAAGAAATGGATAAATTCCTAGAAACACACATTCCAAAACTAAGTCAAGAAGAATCAGATAATCTGAAAGACAGATAACAACTGGTGACATTGACTCAATAATTTAAAAACTCCCAACAAACAAAAGCCTTCGACTGGATGGCTTTGCAGGTGAATTTTACCAAACATTCAAAAAACTAGTGCCTAGCCTTCTCAAACTATTCCAAAAAGTTCAAGAGCAGGGAAGACTTGGAAGCTCATTTTATGAGACCAGCACATCCTAATTCCAAAATCAGAGAAAGACTCAACAAAGAAAGAAAATTATAGACCAATATCCCTCATGAATATAGATGCTAAAATCCTCAAAAAATTATTAGCAAACCAAATCCAGTAACACATTAAAAAGATCATGCATCATGATCAAATGGGATTTATTCTGGGAATACGACGTTGGTACAACATCTGCAAAACAATAAATGTGATATACCACATGAACAAATTGAAGGATAAACCTGCATAATCATATCAATAGATGCAGAAAAGGCATTTGATAAAATCCAGTACCAATTTATGATCAAAACTCTCAGCAAAGTGGGAATAAAGGGAACATACCTCAACATAACAAAGGTCATATATAACAAATACACAGCCAACATCATACTCAATGGACAAAAACTAACAGTGTTTCCTTTAAGAACAGGAACTAGACAAGGATATTCGCTTTCACCACTCTTTTTTTTTCATTTATTGATTAAGGTATTACACATGTGTCCTTACCCCCCCCCTCTTATTGTCCCCCATTCCCCCACTCATGCCCTCACCCCCGGTGTCTGTATCCATTGATTATGCTTATATGCATGCATACAAGTCCTTTGCTTGATCTCTCCCCCTTAGCCCCACCCTCCCCTGCCTTCCCTTTGAGGTTTGTGCATCTGATTGATGCTTCTCTGTCTCTAGATCTATTTTTGTTCATCGGTTTATGTTGTTCATTATAATCCACAAATGAGTGAGATCATGTGATATTTATCTTTCTCAAACTGACTTATTTCACTTAGCATAATGCTCTCCAGCTCCATCCATGCTGTTGCAAATGGTAGGAGTTCCTTCCTTTTTACAGCAGCATAGTATTCCATTGTGTAGATGTGCCAAAGTTTTTTTAATCCACTCATCTGGTGATGGGCACTTAGGCTGATTCCAAATCTTAGCTATTGTAAATTGTGCTGCTATGAACATAGGGGTGCATATAGTACTGGAAGTCATAGCCACAATATGCACACAAGAAGACGAAATAAAATGCACCCAAATTGGAAAGGAAGAAGTAAAACTTTCACTATTAGCAGAATAAAGAAGTAAAACTGTCATTTTTTGCAGATGACATGATATTGTATATAGAGGGCCCTAAACATTCCATCACAAAACTACTAGGTCTGATAAATTAATTCAGTAAAGTAGCAGGATCCAAAATAAATATCCAGAAATCAGTTGCATTTTTATACACCAATGAACTATCAGAAAGGGAAACTAGAAACAAAACAAAACAAAACAAAACAATTCCATCCACAATTGCTTCAAAAAGAATAAAATACCTAGGAATAAATTTAATCAAGGATATAAAAACTACTCTGAAATTATAAGACACTGAATAAAAATACTGAGGGGACTAGAGACTTTCAGTTTCAGTAATCGGATCCTGAGGAACACTACAGTACAGAAGACTGGGATCTTAAGCCAGCCAAAGGAACACTTCACTTTTTCATTTTTATTTCTTTTTTTTATTACTTTGTTATCTCTTTTTTCCCTTTTTTCTTTGTTTTCCTGTTTTTGTTAGTTGCTTTATTTTCTATTTCTTTTCACATTAATTTTTCATCACTCTATTTTATTTTATTTTATTTGCTATTTTTATACCATTTTTGAAATCAAATTTTTTGTAAATTTATTATTATTATTTTTTCTCGTTTTCTTTCCTCTTATCCACACATCCCCTTTCTACTTCCTCTATACTGAACTGAGATCCTCCCCATATTCATCCAACTCTTAACCTTATCTTCTATATATAAGCTCAACATCTACAGACTCTGCCCCAACCCTCATTGCTGGGGGTTTGGTGGTTGTATTTTTTTTATTTTCCTTTTTTCTTTAATTTTATTATTATTATTATTTGTTTGTTTGTTTTGTTTGTTTATGTATTTTTTCTGTGGTGTTTTCCCCATATATATATAATCTCCTTTTCTTCCTTCTTCTTTTTTCTCTTATCTTTTTCGCTCTCTTCGATATCATTTATGATTCTTTTCTCGCCCCTAATTCTCTTTTCTCAGGTGGTCACTTATAGTAGGGTTATTGTTGTCATGAGTACATTCGTGCTTTGGTCCCCTTGTATTGTGAATTTTATCCTGTCTGGCCAAATGCTAGAGAGTGAGTCTCATAACCAGCAACCTGGAGAGGAAACTCCATCCACAAACGGGTCATTAACACCCCAGACCCAACTACAGAGGCAGGAAGAAGGTGGCAGTGAGGGAGAGAGCGTGAGCCAGTGAGGGACCAAGAGAGGAGTGTGTGGTCATGTGGGATGTGTGTGTGTGTATGTGAGAAAGGCACAGATAGATCCCACAGGGCCTTCAGGGTCAGGTTAAATGGGCTCGCCTAACTAGGCAGCCTCTGCTACCGTGTAAGCAGTTCCAGGAGGCCGACTCATCCCCAGAAGCCTAGCGTTTTTTAAGGGGACAGCTGCTGTAACTGGAAGCCAGGCCTTACCCCCACCCAGGGTGCCCTGAGATAACACCTGGGACTCTACAGACACCCCTGCCAGGGAACTGCCACTTTGGCTGTGATCCCACGGTCAACAAGTCTCCAGCCACCCTGGCACAGGTTCCTTTGAGTTCTGAAGCATGCTCCCCTCTGACCAGCCCAATGCCTTAGCCCAGGACACTGCAACCACGCAAGCAGCAGACACCTGAGCAGCCCAATCCTGTCCAAGGAGCAGCAGCCCCATGAGCAGCCTGCCCCAGGCCTAAGAGCAGAAACCTCACGTGGCCTGCCCCTGTCCAAGGAGCAGCAGCTGTCAGCTGTGTTAGCGGCCTGCTCCCTCTTCCGAGGAACAGCAAGCACGTGAGCAGCCTGCCCCATCTGAGGAGCAGCAGCCACATGAGCAGCCTGCCCATGATTGAGGAGCAGCAGCCCCACGCAGCCCGCCCCCATATGAGGAGCAGCAGCTGCGCAGCCCACACCCTCCTCCTGTCTGAGGAGCAGTAGGTGTGCGAGAAACCTGCCCCCATCCAAGGATCAGCAGCTGCATGAGCAGCCTGCCCTCATACAAGGAGCAGCAGCAGTGTGAGCAGCCCATACCCATATGAGGAACAGCATCACCACAAGCAGTCCACTCCCATTCAAGGGGCAGTAGCCGCCCGAGCAGCCTCCCCCAGTCCGAGGAGCACCAGCCACACGAGCAGACCACCCACGTCTGAGGAGCAGCAGCCCTGCACAGTCCACACTGGTCCTAGGAGCAGCAGACACACGCAGCCTGCACCTGTTCGATGAGCAGAAGCTGGGTGAATGGCCTGCTCCCATCCGAGGAGCAGCAGACACACGTGCAGCTCACTCCCACCCGAAGAGAAGCAGCCACGCAAGCAGCCCATCCCCCGTCCGAGGAGCAGCAGCCACGCAAGCAGACAGCCCCTGTTATAGGAGCAGGAGCCGCACGTGCAGCTCGCCCCTGTACTAGGAGTAGCAGCCACATGAACAGATAGACTGACCACATCTGAGGAGCAGCAGCCCTGCACAACCCACACTGGTCCAAGAAGCAGCAGCCTCACGCAGCCTGCACCTGTCCGACTAGCAACAGCTGGGAGAGCATCCTGCCCCCATCTGAGGAGCAACAGCCACACGTGCAGCTCACACCCACCTGAAGAGCAGCAGCCACGCAAGCAGCCCGACCCCCATCTGAGGAGCAGCAGCTGCACGAGCAGCCTACACCCATAAGAGGGGCAGTAGCCCTGTAAGCAACCTGCCCCTGTCCAAAAAGCAGCAGCCTCACGAGCAGCAAGCCCCATGTGAGGAACAGCAGCAGAGTGCATCCAGCCCGATCCAAGGAGCAGCCACGTGAGCAGTCCACGCCCATCAGAGGAGCAGAAGCCATGTGAACAGCCTGCTCCTGTCCAAGAAGCAGCAGATGCGCTCAGCTTGCCCCCACCTGAAGAGCAACAGCCTCGTGATCAGCCCACCCCTGTCCAAGGAACAGCAGCGGGGCGAGTAGCCTCACCTACCAGCCAGAGGAGACAACACTGCTGTGAACAGCACCCACCAAAGGAGCCGTTGCCAACTGAGGAGCAGCCACTACTGCGACCACTTGAGAGGATACTGCAGCACGAGGAACCAGTACCACCAAAGGAGCAGCCCCTGCACAAATCAACATCTAGATCAGTTGGTGAGACCAAAAATGGGTAGACAAAAAAAAAAAAAAACCCAAAGGAAAGAAAAGGATGAATCACCAGAAAAGTGGCTACGTAAAACAGAAAAAGAATTCAGAATAAGGGTCCTAGAGTGCATAAACTGGATGGAGGAAAAAATCAACAACTTCTGTGAGAATCAAGAAGAAATGGATGAAAAAAATAGACAACTAATGTAAGAATTAAGAAGAAATGAAGAGTGATATAGCTGCAATAAAAAACACCATGGAAAGTTTCATAGTAGACTAGGAGAAGAGGAGGACCAAATTAGCGAATTCAGACAGGGAAGCAAAACACACCCAAACTGAAATGCAACTGGAGAAAAAATTAAAAGACAGGAGGAAAGCCTAAGGGAGCTATGTGACAACATGAAACGGAGCAACATCCGAATCATAGTGGTGACAGAACAACAGGAAGAAGAACAAGGATTAGAAAATTTATTTGAGGAAATATTGTCCGAAAACTTCCATGATGTGGGGAAGAAAAAAGGCCCACAAGCACAGAGAGTCTTAAACAAGATGAACCCAAAAAGACCCACACCAAGACACATCATAATGACCATGGAAAATGTTCAGGACAAAGAGAGAATCTTAAAGGCTGCAAGAGAGAGACGGAAAGTTACATACAAGGGATCTCCCATTAGATTATCAAATGATTTCTCAACAGAAACACATCAGGCCAGAAAAGAATGGACAGAAATTTACAAAGAGATGCAAAGCAAAGGACTGAATCCAAGAATACTCTATCCAGCAAGGTTATCATTCAAAATTGAAGGGGAAATAAGAAGCTTCACAGACAAAAAAAGGCTAAGGGAGTTTATAACCACCAAGCCAGCAATGGAAAAAAACCTAAAGGGACTGGTGTAAAAAGAAGAAATAAAAAGCTCAGAAAGAAAACAGCCACACAAAAAAAAGAAATGGCTACAAACAAGTACCTTTCAATAATAACTTGAAAAGTAAATGGACTAAATGCTCCAATCAAAAGACATCGAGTGGCTGAATGGATAAAAAAACATGACCCATACATCTGCTGTCTACAAGAGACCCACCTCATTAGAAGGGACTCACACAGACTGAAAGTGAAGGGATGGAAAAATATCTTTCAGGCAAATGGAAAGGAAAAGTAAGCTGGGGTAGCAATACTTATATCGGACAAAATAGACCTCAAAGTGAAGGCCATAACAAGAGATAAGGAAGGCCACTTCATACTACTAAAGGGATCAATACAACAAGAAGATATAACCCTGGTAAACACATATGCACCTAATGCAGGAGCACCCAAATACATAAAAAATCTCCCGGGAAATATCAAAGGAGAGATCAACAACAATACAATTATAGTAGGGGACTTTAATACAGTACTGACATCACTGGATAAATCCCCTAGACAAACAATCAGCAAAGAAACAGCAATCCTAAATGACTAACTAGATCAGATGGACTTAATTGACCTCTTCAGAACACTTCACCCCAAAGCCACAGAATATACATTCCACTCAGGTGCTCATGGGACATATTCAAAAAAGGACCACAGATTGGGTCAGAAACAAAGTCTCCCCAAATTCAAGAAGATTGAAATCATAAAAGGAATCTTCTCAGACCATGATGGCATAATATTAGAAATAAACAACAATAAAAACAACCCAAAATACTCAAACACTTGGAAGCTGAATAGCATGTTATTAAATATTGATTGGGTTACCAATGAGATCAAAGAAGAAATTAAAAACATCCTGGACACTAATGACAATGAAAACACAACAATCCAAAACCTATGGGACACAATGAAAGCAGTCCTGAGAGGGAAGTTTATAGCTCTACAGGCCTATCTCAAAAAACAAGAAAAAATGGTAGTAAATCATCTAACTCTACAACTCAAAGATTTGAAAGAGAGCAACAAGAAAACCCCTGAGTGAGCAGAAAGAAGGAGATAATGAAGATTAGAGCAGAAATAAATGACATAGAGACCAAAAAAACACTACAGAAAATCAATGAAACCAAGAGCTGGTTCTTTGAAAGGATAAACAAGATTTACAAACCTCTAGGCAGGCTCACCAAGAAGCAAAGAGAGAGGACCCAAATAAACCGAATCAGAAATGATAGAGGCGAAATAACAACAGACCCCACAGAAATACAAATGATTGTTAAAAAATACTATGGACAGCTCTACTCCAACAAACTAGATAACCTGGAGGAAATGGACAAATTCCTAGAAAAATACAACATTCCAGCATTCAATCAGGAAGAATCTAAATATCTCAATAAGCCAATAACTATGGAAGAAATTGAACCAGTCATCCAAAAGCTTCCAGCAACAAAAGCCCAGGACCAGACGGATTCACAGGGGAGTTTACCAAACACTCAAGGAAGAAATAAAACCTATCTTCCTCAGACTACTACAAAAAATTCAAGAGGAAGGAACACTAGCAAGCTCATTCTATGAAGCCAGCATCACTCTAATACCAAAACCAGATAAAGACAACACAATGAAAGAGAATTACAGGCCAATAACCCTCATGAACATAGATGCCAAAATCCTCAACAAAATCTTAGCAAATTGAATCCAGCAGTACATCAGAAAGATCATACATCATGACCAAGTAGGATTTATCCCAGGGATGCAAGGATGGTACAATATCTGCAAATCAATAAACGTGATACATCACATAAACAAATTGAAAGAAAAAAACCACATGGTCATATCAATTGATGCAGAAAAAGAGTTTGACAAAATCCAACACCCATTTTTGATAAAAACTCTCAGCAAGCTGGGAATAGAAGGATCATACCTCAACATAATAAAAGCCATATATGACAGGCCCACAGCCAACATCATACTCAATGGACAAAAACTAACACCATTTCCCCTAAGAACAGGAACTAGACAAGGATGCCCACTCTCACCACTCCTGTTCAACATAATACTGGAAGTATTAGCCATTGCAATTAGACAAGAAGAAGAAATAAAAGGAATCCAAATTGGAAAAGAGGAAGTAAAACTGTGCTTATTTGCAGACGACATGATATTATACATACAAAACCCTAGAGACTCAATCAAAAAACTACTAGACTTAATACATGAATTTGGCAATGTAGCAGGATACAAAATTAACCCCAAGAAATCTGAGGCATTTCTGTACACCAATAGTGAACTTTCAGAAAGAGAGATTATAAAAACAATCCCATTTACCATCGCACCAAAAAAATTAAGCTACCTAAGAATAAACTTAACTAAAGAGGTAAAAGACCTCTACTCAGAAAACTACAGGACGTTGAAAAATGAGATAGAAGATGACATAAATAGATGGAAGAACATACCGTGTTCATGGATTGGTAGAATCAACATCATTAAAATGTCCATACTACCCAAAGCAATCTATAAATTCAATGCACTTCCCATTAAAATACCAATGGCCTACTTCACAGATCTAGAACGAACTCTCCAAAAATTCATTTGGAATAAAAAAGGACCCCGAATAGCTGCAGCGATCCTGACAAAGAACAACGTAGGTGGGATCTCAATACCAGATATCAAGCTGTATTACAAATCCACTGTTCTCAGAACTGCCTGGTACTGGCACAAAAACAGACATATCAATCAATGGAATAGAATAGAGAGCCCAGAAATCAGCCCGAACCAATATGCTCAATTAATATTTGACAAAGGAGGCAAGAACATACAATGGAGTCAAGACAGTCTCTTCAATAAATGGTGCTGGGAAAATTGGACATATACATGCAAGAAAATGAAACTAGACCACCAACTTACACCATACACAAGAATAAACTCAAAATGGATAAAGGACTTAAATGTATGACGGGAAACCATAAAAATTCTAGAAGAATCCAAAGGCAACAAAATCTCAGACATATGCCGAAGCAATTTCTTCTCTGATACAGCTCCTAAGGCAGTTGAAACTAAAGAGAAAATGAACAAATGGGACTACATCAAAATAAAAAGCTTCTGCACAGCAAAAGAAACCATCAACAAAACAACAAGAAAACCCACTGTGTGGGAAAGCATATTTGCCAAGGTCATATCTGATAAGGGCCTAATCTCCAAAATTTATAGGGAACTCATACAACTTAACAAAAGGAAGATAAACAATCCAATCAAAAAAATAGGCAAAGGATCTAAATAGACACATTTCAAAATAGGACATTCAGAAAGCCAAGAGACATATGAAAACATGCTCAAAGTCACTAATCATCAGAGAGTTGCAAATCAAAACAACAATGAGGTACCATCTCACACCTGTCAGAATGGCTGTCATCAACAAATCAACAAACGACAATTGTTGGAGATAATGTGGAGAAAAAAGAATACTCATGCACTGCTGGTGGGAATGCAGACTGGTGCAGCCACTATGGAAGACAGTATAGAGTTTCCTCAAAAAACTAAAAATGGAACTCCCATTTAACCCTGTGATCCCACTTCTAGGAATATATCCAAAGAAACCAGAAACACCAATCAGAAAGGATATGTGCACCCATATGTTCATAGCAGCACAATTCACCATAGCTAAGATCTGGAAACAGCCTAAGTGCCCACTAGTAGATGCATGGATTAGAAAACAGTGGTACATCTACACGATGGAATACTATGCTGCTGTAAAAAAGAAGGAACTCTTACCATTTGCAACGACAAGGATGGAACTGGAGAGCATTATGCTACGTGAAATAAGCCAGTCAATGAAGTAAAAATACCACATGATCTCACTCATTCATGGATAATAAAGACCATTATAAACTTTTGAACAATAATAAATCCAGAGGCAGAGCTGCCTCAAACTGATTGTCAAACTGCAGTGGGAAGGCCAGGGAGGGTTGGGGGGCAGGAGGGAGGGGGGTAAGAGATCAACCAAAGGACTTGTATGCATGCATATAAGCATAACCAATGGACATAAGACACTGGGGGTTAGGGGGGGCCATGGGATTGCCAAGGGCAGGGAAGAAAAAAAAGGACACATATGTAATACCCTTTGTAATACTTTAAGTAATAAAAAAATAAATTAAAAAAAATAAAGTTAAATTTTAAAAAAAGAAATGCTAAAGGCACTGGTGTAAAAAGAAGAAATAAAAAGCTAAGAAAGAACACAGGCACAAAAAATTAAAATGGGCGTGAAGTTGCAGGGAAAAGGCAGCTTTTTACAAGCTGCGGAGTGAGGCCACAGACTGCAACCAGCCCTGCTGACAGCTGAGCCTAAGACTTCGACATTCAGAACTGCACTGCTGATAATGAAAAGCAATGGAATAGCAAATATCAAGAATTATTTCTTGAGGAGAAGCAAGATGGTGGCGATATAGGCAGACGCGTCTCAGGTCTTGTCCCGGAGCAAATGGAGTAAGCAGCTGAAACTAATAACACCCACCCCGAATTGGCGAAATCACCCAGCTGGTGAGACAGTTTGCAGCCGGGAAGGGCAGAGCTCCCCTGGAAAGAAGATCCAAGCAACAGCAGCCTCCTGATCACCACACCCTCTGTCTGAGGAACAGCACCTGTACGTGAAGCCTACCCCCACCAGCCAGAAGAGCCACCACAGCTTTGAACCGCACCACCAGAGGAGTTGCTGCCAACTGAGGAGTAGCTGCTACCACAACCGCCCAAGGAGCAACCACAGCCCAAGGAGCCACTGCCACCCAGGGAGCAGCCACTGAACGACTCAAAATCTAGATATGTCAGTGAGATCAAACATGGGTAGGCAAAGAAATTCCCAAAGGAAATAAAAGGAGGACTCGCTGGAAAAGCGGCTAAGTGAGACAGAGGCATGCAACATGACAGAAAAAGAATTCAGAATAAGGGTCCTAGCGTGCATAAACAGGATGGAGGAAAAAATCAACTATTTATGCAAGAAGCAAGAAGAAACAGGTGAAAAAATCAATAACTTATGCAAGACCCAAGAAGAAATGAAGAGCGATATAGCTGCAATAAACAACACCATTGAAAGCATCAACAGTAGACTAGGAGAAGCGGAGGACCGAATTAGTGAATTAGAAGACAAAGAAGCGAAACACACCCAAACTGTACTGCAATTGGAAAAAAAATTAAAAGACAGGAGGAGAGCCTAAGGGAGCTTTGGGACAACATGAAACGAAACAACATACGAATAATAGGGGTGCCAGAACAACAGAAAGAGGAACAAGAATTAGAAAAACTACTCAAAAAAATAATATCAGAAAACTTCCC
The DNA here is from genome assembly GCF_000147115.1 of Myotis lucifugus. NCBI lineage: Eukaryota > Metazoa > Chordata > Mammalia > Chiroptera > Vespertilionidae > Myotis > Myotis lucifugus. Next base: position 17,296,765 of record NW_005871052.1, on the reverse strand, counting down.
TGAGATGGGGAAGAAAAAAGTCAAACAAGCACAGAGAGTCCCAAACAAGGTGAACCAGAAAAGACCCACACCAAGACACATCATAATTACCATGGCAAATGTTCAGGACAAAGAGAGAATCTTACAGGCTGCAAGAGAGAGACGGAAAGTTACATACAAGGGATCTCCCATTAGATTATCAAATGATTTCTCAACAGAAACACATCAGGCCAGAAAAGAATGGACGGAAATTTACAAAGTGATGCAAAGCAGAGGACTGAATCCAAGAATACTCTATCCAGCAAGGCTATCATTCAAAATTGAAGGTGAAATAAGCTTTATAGACAAAAAAAGGCTAAGGGAGTTTATCACCACCAAGTCAGCAATGCAAGAAATGCTAAAGGGACTGCTGTAAAAAGAAATAAAAAGCACAGAAAGAAAACAGCCACACAAAAGAAATGGCTACAAACAAGTACCTTTCAATAATAACTTTAAACATAAACGGACTAAATGCTCCAACCAAAAGACATCGAGTGCCTGAATGGATAAAAAAACATGACCCATACATCTGCTGTCTACAAGAGACCCACCTCATTAAAAGGGACTCACACAGACTGAAAGTG
>NW_005871052.1:17279606-17295813 GCF_000147115.1 Myotis lucifugus | reverse complement strand
TCAAGTGCTCATGGGACAGATTCAAAAATAGACTACATATTGGGTCACAAGCAAAGTCTTCCCAAATTCAAGAAGATTGAAATCATTAAAAGCATTTTCTCAGACCACGATGACATAATATTAGAAATAAACTACAATAAAAACAACCCAAAATACTCAAACACTTGGAAGCTGAATAGCATGTTATTAAATATTGATTGGATTACCAATGAGATCAAAGAAGAAATTAAAAACATCCTGGACACTAATGACAATGAAAACACAACAATCCAAAACCTATGGGACACAACAAAAGCAGTCCTGAGAGGGAAGTTTATAGCTCTACAGGCCTATCTCAAAAAACAAGAAAAAATGGTAGTAAATCATCTAACTCTACAACTCAAAGAATTAGAAAGAGAGCAACAAGAAAACCCCTGAGTGAGCAGAAGGAAGGAGATAATGAAGATTAGAGCAGAAATAAATGACATAGAGAACAAAAAAACACTACAGAAAATCAACGAAACCAAGAGCTGGTTCTTTGAAAGGATAAACAAGATTGACGAATCTCTAGCCAGGCTCACCAAGATGCAAAGAGAGAGGACCCAAATAAACAAAACTAGAAACGATAGGGGCAAAATAACAACAGACCCCACAGAAATACAAATAATTGTTAAAAAATACTATGGACAGCTCTACTCCAACAAACTAGACAACCTGGAGGAAATGGACAAATTCCTAGAAAAATACAACATTCCAAAACTCAATCAGGAAGAATCTAAAAATCTCAATAGGCCAATAACTATGGAAGAAATTGAACCAGTCATCAAAAAACTTCCAGCAAACAAAAGCCCAGGACCAGAAGGCTTCACAGGGGAGTTTTATCAAACATTCAAGGAAGAACTAAAACCTACCCTCCTCAGACTGCTACAAAAACTTCAAGAGGAAGGAACACTTCCAAGCTCATTCTATGAATCCAGCATCACCCTAATACCAAAACCAGATAAAGACAACACAATGAAAGAGAATTACAGGCCAATATCCCTCATGAACATAGATGCCAAAATCTTCAACAAAATCTTAGCAAATCGGATCCAGCAGTACATCAGAAAGATCATACACCATGACCAAGTAGGATTTAGCCCAGGGATGCAAGGATGGTACAATATCCGCAAATCAATAAACGTGATACATCACATAAACAAATTGAAAGAAAAAAACCACATGGTCATATCAATTGATGCAGAAAAAGAGTTTGACAAAATCCAACACCCATTTTTGATAAAAACTCTCAGCAAGCTGGGAATAGAAGGATCATACCTCAACATAATAAAAGCCATATATGACAGGCCCACAGCCAATATCATACTCAATGGACAGAAACTAACACCATTTCCCCTAAGAACAGGAACAAGACAGGGATGCCCACTCTCACCACTCCTGTTCAACATTGTACTGGAAATATTAGCCATTGCAATTAGGCAAGAAGAAGAAATAAAAGGAATCCAAATTGGAAAAGAGGAAGTAAAACTGTCCTTATTTGCAGACGACTTGATATTATACATACAAAACCCTAGAGACTCCATCAAAAAGCTACTACACTTAATAAATGAATTTCGCAATGTAGTAAGATACAAAATTAACCCCAAGAAATCTGAGGCATTTCTGTAAACCAATAGTGAACTTTCAGAAAGAGAGATTATAAAAACAATCCCATTTACCATCGCACCAAAAAAATTAAGCTACCTAAGAATAAACTTAACTAAAGAGGTAAAAGACCTCTACTCAGAAAACTACAGGACGTTGAAAAAAGAGATAGAGGAAGACATAAACAGATGGAAGAACATACCGTGTTCATGGATTGGTAGAATCAACATCATTAAAATGTCCATACTACCCAAAGCAATCTATAAATTCAATGCACTTCCCATTAAAATACCAATGGCCTACTTCACAGATCTAGAACGAACTCTCCAAAAATTCATCTTGAATAAAAAAAGACCCCGAATAGCTGCAGCAATCCTGAGAAAGAAGAAAGTAGGTGGGATCTCAATACCAGATATCAAGATGTATTACAAAGCCACTGTTCTCAAAACTGCCTGGTACTGGCACAAGAACAGGCATATAGATCAATGGAATAGAATAGAGAACCCAGAAATCGGCCCGAACCAATAAGCTCAATTAATATTTGACAAAGGAGGAAAGAACATTCAATGAAGCCAAGATAGTCTCTTCAATAAGTGATGTTGGGAAAATTGGACAGATATACGCAAGAAAATGAAACTAGACTACCAACTTTCACCATACACAAAAATAAACTCAAAATGGATAAAGGACTTAAATGTACGACAGGAAACCATAAAAATTCTAGAAGAATTCAAAGGCAACAAAATCTCAGACATATGCTGAAGCAATTTCTTCACTGATATAGCTCCTAAGGCAGTTGAAACTAAAGAGAAAATGAACAAATGGGACTACATCAAAATAAAAAGCTTCTGCACAGAAAAAGAAACCATCAACAAAACAATGAGAAAACCCACTGCATGGGAAAACATATTTGCCAGTGTCATATCTGATAAGGGCCTAATCTCCAAAATTTATAGGGAACTCATACAAGTTAACAAAAGGAAGATAAACAATCCAATCAAAAAATGGGCAAAGGACCTAAATAGACACCTTTCAAAAGAGGACATTCAGAAAGCCAAGAGACCTATGAAAACATGCTCAAAGTCACTAATAATCCGAGAGATGCAAATCAAAAAAACAATGAGGTACCATCTTACACCTGTCAGACTGGCTATCATCAACAAATCAACAAACGACAACTGCTGGAGAGGATGTGGAGAAAAAGGTACACTCATGCACTGCTGGTGGGAATGCAGACTGGTGCAGCCACTATGGAAGACAGTATGGAGTTTCCTCAAAAAACTAAAAATGGAACTCCCATTTGATCCGGTGATCCCACTTCTAGAATATATCCCAAGAAACCAGAAACACCAATCAGAAAGTATATATGCACCCCTATGTTCATAGCAGCACAATTCACCATAGCTAAGATCTGGAAACAGCCTAAGTGCCCATCAATAGATGAATGGATTAGAAAACTGTGGTACATCTACACAGTGGAATACTATGCTGCTGTTAACAAAAAGGAACTCTTACCATTTGCCCCAGCATTGATGGAACTGGAGAGCATTATGCTAAGTGAAATAAGCCAGTCAATGAAAGAAAAATACCACATGATCTCACACATTCATGGATAATATAGACCATTATAAACCTTTGAACAATAATAGATACAGAGGCAGAGCTGCCTCAAACAGATTGTCAAACTGCACCGGGAAGGCCGGGGAGTGTTGGGGGGCAGGAGAGACGGGGGTAAGAGATCAACTGAAGGAAATGTATGCATGTATATAAGCATAACCAATGGACATAAGACACTGGGGGGTAGGGGAGGCCAGGGGATTGTCAAGGGCAGGGAAAAAAGGGACACATATGTAATACCCTTTGTTATACTTTAAGCAATAAAAAATAAAAAAAAATAAAAAAAATTAAAATGGCTACAAACAAGTACTTTTCAATAATAACTTTAAACGTAAATGTACTAAATGCTCCAATCAAAAGACAAGGAGTGACTTAATGGATAAAAAAGCATGATCCATACAATTGCTGTCTACAAGAGACCCACCTCAGAATAAGAAACTGACACAGACTGAAAGTGAAGGGATGGAAAAATATCTTTCAGGAAAATGGAAATGAAAAAAAGCTAGGGTAGCAATACTTATATCGGAAAAAATAGACCTCAAAGTGAAGGCCATAACAAGAGATATGAAAGGCCACTTCATAGTATTAAAGGGATCAATACAACAAGAGGATATAACCCTGATAAACATATATACACCCAATGTAGGAGCACCCAAATACATAAAAAAAAACTCCTGGAAGAAATCAAGGGAGAGATCGACAACAATACAATCATAGTAATGGATTTTAATACACCACTGGCATCACTGGATAAATCCTCTAGACAAAAAATCAGCAAAGAAACAGCAATCCTAAATGACTCACTAGATCAGATGGACTTAATTGACATCTTCAGAACATTTCACCCCAAAGCCTCAGAATATACGTTCTTCTCAAGTGCACAGGGGACATTTTCAAATATAGACCACATATTGGGTCAGAAACAAAGTCTCGCCAAATTCAAGAAGATTGAAATCATACCAACCATCTTCTGAGACCACAATGGCATAATATTAGAAATAAACTACAATAAAAACAACCCAAAATACTCAAACACTTGGAAGCTGAACAGCATGTTATTAAATATTGAATTGGTTACCAATGAGATCAAAGAAGAAATTAAAATCATCCTGGAAACTAATCACAATGAAAACACAACAATCCAAAACATATGGGACACAATGAAAGCAGTCCTGAGAGGGAAGTTTATAGCTCTACAGGCCTATCTCAAAAAACAAGAAAAAATGGTAGTAAATCATCTAACTCTACAACTCAAAGAATTAGAAAGTGAGCAACAAGAAAACCCCAGAGTGAGCAGAAGGAAGGAGATAATAAAGATTAGAGCAGAAATAAATGACATAGAGACCAAAAAAAACACACCAATATATAAAATCAATGAATACAAGAGCTTGTTCTTTGAAAGGATAAACAAGATTGATGAACCTCTAGCCAGGTTGACCAAGAAGCAAAGAGACAGGACCTAAATAAACAAAATCAGAAACAATAGAGGCGAAATAACAACAGACCCCACAGAAATACAAAGGATTGTTAAAATGTACTATGAACAACTCTACTCCAACAAACTAGACAACCTGGAGGAAATGGATATATTTATAGAAAAATAAAGCCTTCCAAAACTCAATCAGGAAGAATCTACAAATCTCAATAAGCCAATAACTATGGAAGAAATTGAAGCAGTCATCAAAAAGCTTCCAGCAAATAAAAGCCCAGGGCCAGATGGCTTCACAGGAGATTTTTACCAAACATTCAAGGAAGAACTAAACCCTATCCTCCTCAGACTTTTCAAATAAATTCAAGAGGATGGAAAGCTCCCAAGCTCATTTTATGAAGCCAGTATCACCCTAATACCAAAACCAGGTAAAGACATCACAATGAAAGACATTGCAGGCCAATATCCCTCATGAACATAGATGTCAAAATCTTCAACAAAATCTTAGCAAATCGGATCCAGCAGTACATCAGAAAGATTATACACCATGACCAAGTAGTTTTTAGCCCAGGGATGCAAAGATGGTACAATATCAGAAAATCAATAAACGTGATACATCACATAAAAAGATTGATAGAAAAAAGCCACATAGTCATATCAGTTGATGCAGAAAAAGCATTTGACAAAATCCAAAACCCATTTTTGATAAAAACTCTCAGCAAGGTGGGAATAGAAGGATCATACCTCAACATAATAAAAGCCATATATGACAAACCCACAGCCAACATCATACTCAATGAGCAAAACTAAAACCATTTTCCTTAAGAACAGGAACAAGACAAGGATGCCCACTCTCACCACTCCTGTTTGACATAGTACTGGAAATATTAGCCATTGCGATTAGACAAGAAGAACAAATAAAATGCATTCAAACTGGAAAAGAAGAAGTAAAACTGTCCTTATTTGCAGATGACATGATATTGTACATAAAAAACCCTTATGACTCCATCAAAAAAATTTAGACTTGATAAATGAACTTGGCAATGTAGGAGGATACAAAATTAACGCCAAGAAATCCGAGGCATTTCTATACACCAATAGTGAACTTACAGAAAGAGAGACTAAAAATGCAATCCCATTTACCATCACACCAAAAAAATTAAGATACCTAGGAATAAACTTAACTAAAGATGCAAAAACCTCTACTCAAAACTACAGGACGTTGAACAAAGAGATAGAGGAAGACATAAACAGATGGAAGAACATACCGTGTTCATGGATTGGTAGAATAAATATCATTAAAATGTCCATACTACCCAAAGCAATCTATAAATTCAATGCACTTCCCATTAAAATACCAACGGCATATTTCACAGATCTAGAACGAACACTGCAAAAATTCATCTGGAATAAAAAAAGACCCGGAATAGCTGCAGCGATCTTGAGAAAGAAGAACAAAGTAGGTGGGATCTCAATACCAGATATCAAGCTGTATTTCAAAGCCACTGTTCTCAAAACTGCCTGGTACTGGCACACGAACAGACATATAGATCAATGGAATAGAATAGAGAACCCAGAAATCGTCCCAAAACAATATGCTCAATTAATATTTGACAAAGGAGGCAAGAACATACAGTGGAGTCACAACAGTCTCTTCAATAAATGGTTCTTGGAAAATTGGACAGATACATGCAAAAAAATGAAACTAGACCACCAACTTACACCATACGCAAAAATAAACTCAAAATGGATAAAGGACTTAAATGTAAGACGGGAAACCATAAAAATACTAGAGGAGTCCAAAGGCAAATAAATCTCAGACATATGCCGAAACAATTCCTTCACTGATACTGTTCCTAGGGCATTGGAAACTAAAGAGAAAATAAACAAGTGGGACTACATCAAAATAAAAAGCTTCTGCACAGCAAAAGAAACCATCAACAAAGCAACAAGAAAGCCCACTGCATGGGATAACATATTTTCCAATGTTAGCACCAATAAGGGTTTAATCTCCAACATTTATAGGGATCTCATACAACTTAACAAAAGGAAGATAAACAATCCAATCAAAAAAATGGGCAGAGGACCTCAATAGACACTTTTCAAAAGAGGGCATTCAGAAAGCCAAGAGACATATGAAAACATGCTCAAAGTCACTAATCATCCGACAGATGCATACCAAAACAACATTGAGGTACCATCTCACACCTGTCAGAATGGCTATCATCAACAAACCACAAGTGCTGGAGAGGATGCAGAGAAAAGGGAACACTCGTGCATTGCTGGTGGGAATGCAGACTGGTGCAGCCACTATGGAAGACAGTATGGAGTTTCCTCAAAAAGTTAAAAATGGAACTCCCATTTGAACCTGTGATCCCACTTCTAGGAATATATCCCAAGAAACCAGAAACACCAATCAGAAAGGATATATGCACCCCTATGTTCATAGCAGCACAATTCACCATAGCTAAGATCTGGAAACAGCCCAAGTGTCCATCAGCAGATGAATGGATTAGAAAACTGTGGTACTTCTACACAATGGAATACTACGCTGCTGTAAAAAAGAAGGAATTTTTACCATTTGCAATAGCATGGATGGAACTGGAGAGCATTATGCTAAGTGAAATAAGCCAGTCAATGAAAGAAAAATACCACATGATCTCACTCATTTATGGATAATAAATACCATTATAAACTGGTAAACAAAAATAGATACAGAGGCAGAGCAGCATCGAACAGACTATCAAACTACAGCGGGAAGGCCGGGGAGGGTTGGGGGGCATTATTGGGGGTAAGACATCAACCAAAAGACCTGTATGCATGCATATAAGCATACCCAATGGATATAAGACACTTTGGGATAGAGGAAGCTGGGGGAATGTCAAGAAGGGGAAAAAAGGAGACATATATAGTACTCTTTGTAATACTTTAAGCAATAAAACAAAATTTAAAAAAAATAAATAAAAAGTATGTGCTGATACAGAAAGAAAAAAAAGAAAGACACTGAGGAAGATACATTTATGGAAACATATACCATGTTCATGGATAGGAAGAATTAACATCATTAAAATGTCCACACTATCCAAAGCAATCTACAGATTTATTGTAATTCCTCTCAAGATACTAATAGAGTATTTCATAGAATTAGAACAAATATTTTTACAATTTGTGTGGAAGTAGAAAAGACTCTGGATAGCAACAGTGATCTTGAGAAAGAAGAAAAAAGTTGGAGGAATCACCCTATCTGATATCCAACTATACTATAAGACCATAGTAAACAGCATGGTACTGGCATAAAAACAGACATACAGATAAATGACACAGAATAGAGAACCCAGAAGAAAATCTACACCTTTATGTTCAATTAATATTTGACAAAAGAGATAAAGACATACAATGGACAAAAGACAGTCTATTCAATAAATGGTGTTGTGAAAATTGGACAAATACAAGCAAAAAAAATGAAAGTAGACCACCTTCTTACACCACACACAAGAATAAACTCAAAATGTATTAAATACTTCAATGTTAGTCTCAAAACCACAAAATCCTAGAAGAAAACATAAGCAGCAAAATCTTGGACATTTCTTGTAGCAATATGTTTTTTTCAGGTATATCTCCTCAGGCAAGAGAAACAAAAGAAAAAATAAATAAATGGACTACATCAAACTACAAAGTTTTTGCACATCAAAGGAAACCATCAACAAAATTAAAAGACAAACCATTGAATGGGAGAACATATTTACCAATGATACATCTAATAAGGGGTTAATATGCAAAATTTAGAAAGAACTTTAAATCTCAACACCAAAAAACAAAAAAAAAACAACACACCAAATAATCCAATTAAAAAGTGGGCAAGCACTATCCAGTTTGGCTCAGAGGATAAAGTGTTGACCCTTGGACTGAAGGGTCCCAGGTTTGATTCCAGTCAAAGGCACATACCTTGGTTGCAGGCTCAATTCCCAACCCTAGTTCAGGGCCCATACAGGAGGCAACCAATTGATGTGTCTCTCTCACATCAATATTTCTCTTCTGACTCTACCCCCTCCCTTCCACTCTCCGTAAAAATCAATGAAACAATATCCTCGGATGAGAAATAAATAAATAAATAAATAAATAAATAAATAAATAATAAATAAATAAATAAAAATGGGCAAAAGACCTGAATAGACACTTCTCTAGAGAGAACATATACTAGTAGATGACCAATAGACATATGAAAGGATGCTCAAAGTAATTAATCATCACAGAAATACAAATTAAAACTGTAATGAGATATCACCTCACATCTGTCAGAATTGCTATCATCAATAAATAAACAAAAAACAAGTATTGGCAAGGATGTGGCTAAAAGAGAGTCCTAGTTCACTTTTGGAGGGAATTCAGATTGGTGCAGCCACTGTGGAAAACAATATGGAGTTTCCTCAAAAAATTAAAAATGGAGCCGCATTATGACCCAGTGACTCTTCTTTCAGGAATTTATCCAAAGATACTTGAAACACTATTTCAAAAAAATATATGTACCCCTGTGTTCATTGCAGTGTTATTAACAACTAGAGGCCCGGTGCACAAAAATTTGTGCACTATTGTGGGGGGGGGGTCCCTCAGCCTGGCCTGTGCCCTCTTGTAGTCTGGGACCCCTCGGGGGATGACCATCTGCTGGCTTAGGCCCCCTCCCTTGGGGATTGGGCCTAAGCTGGCAGTCAGACATCCCTCTGGCAGTCCGGGAGCCCTCCTGGGATGTCCACTTGCCAGCGGGGAGCAGGCCTAAGCTGCAGTCGGACATCCTTAGCACTGCTGAGGAGGCGGGAGAGGCTCCCACCACCACCGCTGCCTGGCTTGTGGCTGAGCAGAGCTCCCCCTGTGGGAGCGCACTGACCACCAGGGGACAGCTCCTGCATTGAGCATCTTCCCCCTGGTGGTCAGTGTGTGTCATAGTGACCAGTCATTCCCACTCATTCTGCTGTTAGGGTCAATTTGCATATTACCCTTTTATTATATAGGAGTGCCTGGCCAGCCTGGGTGAGGGGCTGATGGCTGTTTGCAAGCTAACCACAGACTCTTCAGGGTACGGGTTCCCCGTGGGGTGCCTGGCCAGCCTGGGTGAGGGGCTGAGGGCCATTTTAGGCTGGCCACACCCCCTTCAGGGTGAGGGGGTCCTGCTGGGGTGCCTGACCAGTCTGGGTGAGTGGCTGATGGCAGTTTGCAGGCTGGCCAAGCCCCCCATTGGGGACCCTCATCCCATGAGGGTGTGGCTAGCCTGGTGAGTGGCTGATGGCCCTTTGCAGGCTGGCCTCAGCCCCTTCAGGGTGGGAATCCCCGCTGGGGTGCCTGGCCAGCCTGGGTGAGGGGCTGATGGCTGTTTGTAAGCTGGCCACGGCCCCCAGCCACACAAGCTCCCAGTGGAGGCTGGCTGGAAGCAGGTATCTGAGATTTATTTGTCTTCTATAATTGAAACTTTGTCACCATGAGCAAAGACCACAGCTGGCTCAGAGCAGTCGGGAAGCTTGGCTTCCTCCATTGCCCAGGCAACCAAGCCTCCTGCCTACTCCAGCTCTGCGGTTGCCGGCTGCCATCTTGGTTGGGTTAATTTGCATATAGTCGCTCTGATTGGCTGTTGGGCTTGGCTTGGGGCATAGCAAAGGTACAGTCAATTAGAATATTTGTCTTTTATTAGTGCAGATATCTAAGATCTGGTAACAGCCCAAGTGTCCATCAGTAGATGAATGGATAAAAAAGCTGTGGTGCATTAACACAATGGAATACTACTCTGCTGTAAAAAGGAAAAAAAATGTTACCCTTTGTGACAACATGCTTGGACTTGGAGAACATTATGCTAAGTGAAATAAGCCAGTCAGAGAAAGACAAGTACCGTGTAATTTCATTCATATATGGAATTTAATTAACTACCAAGCAAAATAGAGCCAGACTCATAGACAGAGAGCAGGCAGACAGTTCTGGGGGTGAAATGGGGGGGTGAGAAATTGAACAAAAAAGAAGGGAGAGAACTCATGGAAATGGACAACAGTGTGGTGATTGCGGGGGTGAAGGTGGAAGTGGTAGAGGGCATAGAAGGGATAAAAGGTGATGTAAAAATTAAATAAATTAAAAAAGTGTTTTCACATAGTAAGAGCAGTATTAATGGTAGCTATGATTATTTGTTGCTGTTATTATTGTTGTTACCAAACTTGGAGCTCCTCGAGAGCTAGGAACTAATCTACTTCATCTCTGCCTCCCCACTTCCTGACACAAAGCAAGTGGGGAAGAAAAATAAATTTACATAAAGTGAATAATTGACTACTCTGCTTCAGGCCTTGTACTTGTTACTCAGTCTGCCTGTAACTCTCTGCCTCCAGATATTTTATGTGACTCACTTCCTAACTTTCTTCAGGTCTTTATTGAAATATCACCTTCTCAGAAGATTGCACCATATTAAAATTACACTCCTACTCTCACACATCTCAGCCTTTTCCGTGGTTTATGTTATAGCATAACATACTTGATATATACCATTTTTGTGTTTATCATATGTCTCCCTCTACTGGAATGTAAGCTACATGAAGGCAAAGATTTTTGTATATTATGTAGTACCATATCCCTGATATTCCCTCAATCTTTCCACCTGGATATAGTCCCCTGTGGTAGCATTTACCACACTGGGCCATAGTTTTCTTTCTCCTTGTTTCTTTCCCCCACTAGTTCTATGGCTCCTTGCAAGATTTGTATTATGACAGTATCTATTGTCTAATAGACTTCCATGGAGGATTTTGTAGATGAACTGCAGGACTTTGTGCTTGAATAAGTTAATGCATCTTGTTAGCTGTAAACCCGGACCCCAGACTACACACCCACTTATTGGATTGTGGATGCCTTCCTCTTATTCTTTGGCACCCCCCCTTTCCTAGTTTTTTGACATGTGTGATTTTGATTGGCACATTCTCCAGTTCTTCAACAAGTCGATTGGTGAAATTATTGGACAGGATACTAAGGTAGGTTTGGGGAGAGAATGAGTTATGGCAAACTACTGATAATATCATTTGTAAGGACTCCATTCTTAATTCTATATGAGTGCACTCATTTAGTGACTCTAGACATACTTGCTGGAGCTATTCTTTACATTGGTCTTTGATATTTTCTTTGATTGTCCATAGGGAGGCAAAAAGTCTTCAATCATCTCTCCCAATACATATTATTGGCTTCAACACTAATGTCCCAATCACAGAGAATGCTCAGAGACCTGATGAGCTGCAACATCAAGGAACTTCAGTTGATAATATAGCGTCAGAGATTTACTATATCCCAGGACCTGTTGAGACAGTCCAATAAGCCAGAACAAGTGAAATAGAGAAACTGAGATAACTATACAAACTGATAGGACAATTTACAGTAGATACAGAAAGTCACCTCTCTAGAGATAATATCCGGGTCTCATTTGTATTTCAGCTCAGACCCACAAAAGCAGCAAATCCAACCAGGTGGGTGACACCAGGACCAGTTGCAATGATTAATGATCCCCTGCCCTGACACTGACCAATAAGTGAAGACCACGATCCTAAAGGAGCACACCTAGAACAAATGAATATTCTGTTGAAACCCTCCTCTGGCACCTCCCCTAAGATTCCAACCTGCAAGATAGAAATAAAAGACTCAAAACAAAGGACGCTGCTTCTTCTCCCACAGGCACGATTCTCCTAAACTCTAAGGGACTTTACTAGGCTTGCAACCTCCTGGGGTCCACCCCCCAAGCTCCCCAACTGGCCAGCCCCCTAATAGGCCTCAATCACCAGCCAGGCCAAGGGACCCCACCCGTGCATGAATTCACCTTCTTTCATTCAGTCCCCTAAAACTCCTCCCCTCTGACAACTTTCAGTCTGTTCCATGTATCCATGCCTCTATTTCTATTTTGTTCATCAGTTTATTTTATAAATTAGATTCCACATATAAGTGAGATCATATGGTATCTGTCTTCCTCTGACTGGCTTATTTCACTTAGCATAATAATCTCCAGGTCCTGTATGCTGTTTCAAAAGGTAAACATTTCTTCATTTTTATAGCTTTGTATATTCCATGGAAGAAATGTACCACAGCTCTTTTACCCACTCATCTACTGATGGGCACTTGGGCTGTTTCCAGATCTTGGCTATTGTAAATAATGCTGCAATGAAAATAGGGGTGCATAAATTCTTTCAAATTAGTGTTTTTGTTTTTTAGGCTCTATACCCAGAAGTAAGATTGCTGGGTCAAATGGCAGTTCCATTTTAATTTTTTGTGGAAACTCCATACTGTTTTCCACAGTGGCTGTGCCAGTCTGCATTCCCACCAACAGTGCACAAGGGGTCCTTTTTCTTTGCATCCTCTCAAGTACTTGTTGCTTTTTGATAAGTTGATGGTAGACATTCTGACAAGTGTGAGGTGATACCTCATTGGAGGTTTAATTTTCATCTCTCTATGATTAGTGATGTTGAGCATTTTTTCATTTGTGTATTGGCCATCTGTATATCCACTTTGAAGAAGTGTCTATTTAGGTCCTTCACCCATTTTTTAATTGGGTGGTTTGTCTTTCTGGTGTTGAGTCATATAAATAATTTATATATTTTAAATATTAACTCCTTATCAGATGTATCCTTTGACAAATATGTTCTTTCTTTTTTATTTATTTATTTATTTATTTATCTTTTTATTGCTTAAAGTATTACAAAGAGTATTACATATGTCTATATGTCTCCATTTTTTCCCCCCTGCCCTTGACAATCCCCCGGGCTCCCCTACCCCCCAGTGTCTTATGTCCATTGGTTATGCTTATATGCATGCATACAAGTCCTTCGGTTGATCTCTTACCCCAGTCTCTCCTGGCCCCCAACCCTCCCTGGCCTTCCTGCTGTAGTTTGACAGTCTGTTCGAGGCAGCTCTGCCTCTGTATCTATTTTTGTTCAAAAGTTTATTATGGTCTTTATTATCCATAAATGGGTGAGATCATATGGTATTTTTCCTTCATTGACTGGCTTATTTCACTTAGCATAATGCTCTCCAGTTCCATCCATGCTGTGGCAAATGGTAAGAGTTCCTTTTTTTTTTACAGCAGCATAGTATTCCACTGTGTAGATGTACCACAGTTTTCTAATCCATTCATCTATTGATGGGCACTTAGGCTGTTTCCAGATCTTAGCTATGGTGAATTGTGCTGCTATGAACATAGGTGTGCTTAGATCCTTTCTGATTGGTGTTTCTGGTTTCTTGGAATATATTCCTAGAAGTGGGATCACAGGGTCAAATGGGAGTTCCATTTTTAGTTTTTTGAGGAAACTCCATACTGTCTTCCATAGTGGCTGCACCAGTCTGCATTCCCACCAGCAGTGCACGAGTGAACTTTTTTCTCCACATCCTCTCCAGCACTTGTCCTTTGTTGATTTGTTGATGATAGCCATTCTGACAGGTGTGAGATGGTACCTCATTGTTGTTTTGATTTGCATCTCTCGGATGATTAGTGACTTTGAGCATGTTTTCATATGTCTCTTGGCTTTCTGAATGTCCTCTTTTGAAAGGTGTCTATTTAGGTCCTTTGCCCATTTTTTGATTGGATCATTTATCTTCATTTTGTTGAGTTGTATGAGTTCCCTATAAATGTTGGAGATTAAACCCTTATCAGTAATAACATTGGCAAATATGTTCTCCCAGGTAGTGGGTTTTCTTGTTGTTTTGTTGATGGTTTCTTTTTCTGTGCAGAAGCTTTTTATTTTGATGTAGTCCCATTTGTTCATTTTCTCTTTAGTTTCAAGTGCCCTAGGAGCTGTATCAGTGAAGAAATTGCTTTGGAATATGTCCGAGATTTTGTTGCCTTTGGATTCCTCTAGAATTTTTATGGTTTCCTGTCGTACATTTAAGTCCTTTATCCATTTTGAGTTTATTTTTGTGCATGGTGTAAGTTGGTGGTCTAGTTTCATTTTCTTGCATGTATCTGTCCAATTTTCCCAACACCATTTATTAAAGAGGCTATCGTGGCTCCATTGTATGTTCTTGCCTCCTTTGTCAAATATTAATTGAACATATTGGTTCGGGCCGATTTCTGGGTTCTCTATTCTATTCCATTGATCTATATGCCTGTTCTTGTGCCAGTACCAGGCAGTTTTGAGAACAGTGGCTTTGTAATACAGCTTGATATCTGGTGTTGAGATCCCACCTACTTTGTTCTTCTTTCTTAGTATCACTGCAGCTATTTGGGGTCTTTTTTTTATTCCAGATGAATTTTTGAAGAGTTTTTTTTAAGTCTGTGAAATATGCCGTCGGCATTTTAATGGGAAGTGCATTGAATTTATAGATTGCTTTGGGTAGTATGGACATTTTAATGATGTCGATTCTACCAATCCAAGAACATGGTATGTTCTTCCATCTGTTTATGTCTTCCTCTATCTCTTTTTTCAATGTCCTGTATTTTTCTGAGTAGAGGTCTTTTACCTCTTTTGTTAAGTTTATTCCTAGGTAGCTTAATTTTTTTGGTGTGATGGTAAATGGGATTGTTTTTATAATCTCTCTTTCTACATGTTCACTATTGGTGTATAGAAATGCCATAGATTTCTTGGCGTTAATTTTGTATCCTGCTACGTTGCCGAATTCTTTTATTAAGTCTAATAGTTTTTTGATGGAGTCTTTAGGGATTTTTATGTATAATATCAGGTCATCTGCAAATAAGGACAGTTTTACTTTTCTTTTCCAATTTGGATGCCTTTTATTTCTTCTTCTTGTCTAATTGCAATGGCTAATACTTCCAGTACTATGTCGAACAGGAGTGGTGAGAGTGGGCATCCCTGTCTTGTTCCTGTTCTTAGGGGAAATGGTGTTAGTTTTTGTCCATTGAGTATGATGTTGGCTGTGGGTTTGTCATATATGGCTTTTATTATGTTGAGGAATGATCCTTCTATTCCCACCTTGCTGAGAGTTTTTATCAAAAATGGGTGTTGAATTTTGTCAAACGCTTATTCTGCATCAATTGATATGACCATGTGGTTTTTTTCTTTCAATTTGTTTATGTGGTGTATCACGTTTATTGATTTGCGGATATTGTACCATCCTTGCATCCCTGGGCTAAATCCTACTTGGTCATGGTGTATGACCTTTCTGATGTGCTGCTGTATCCGATTTGCTAAGATTTTGTTGAGGATTTTTTCATCTTTGTTCATGAGAGATATTATCCTGTAATTCTGTTTCATTGTGTTGTCTTTCCCTGGTTTTGGTATTAGGGTGATGCTGGCTTCATAGAATGAGCTTGGAAGTGTTCCTTCCTATGGAATTTTTTTGTAGTAGTCTGAGGAGGATAGGTTTTATTTCTTCCTTGAATGTTTGGTAAAACTCCCCTGTGAATCCGTCTGGCCCTGGGCTTTTGTTTGCTTGAAGCTTTTTGATGACTGCTTCAATTTCTTCCATAGTTCTTGGCCAATTGAGATTTTTAGTTTCTTCCTGATTGATTTTGGAATGGTGTATTTTTCTAGAAATATATCCATTTCCTCCAGGTTGTCTAGTTTGTTGGAGTAGAGTGTTCAT
>NW_005871052.1:17272955-17279458 GCF_000147115.1 Myotis lucifugus | reverse complement strand
TGTATTCATGATTTATATATGGTGTGTTTTTTTTGGTCTCTATGTCATTTATTCTGCTCTAATCTTTATTATCTCCTTCCTTCTGCTCACTCTGGGGTTTTCTTGTTGCTCACTTTCTAATTCTTTGAGTTGTAGAGTTAGATGATTTACTACCATTTTTTCTTGTTTTTTGAGATAGGCCTGTAGAGCTATAAACTTTCTTCTCAGGACTGCTTTCATTGTGTCCCATATGTTTTGGATTGTTGTGTTTTCATTGTGATTAGTTTCCAGGGTGATTTTAATTTCTTCTTTGATCTCATTGGTAACCAATTCAATATTTAATAACATGCTGTTCAGCTTCCAAGTGTTTGAGTGTTTTGGATTGTTTTTATTGTAGTCTTTTCCTAATATTATGCCATTGTGGTCTGAGAAAATGCTTGGTATGATTTCAATCTTCTTGAATTTGTGGAGACTTTGTTTGTGACCCAATATGTGGTCTATTTTTGAATGTGTATTATGAGCACTTGAGTAGAATGTATATTCCGTGGCTTTGGGGTGAAGTGTTCTGAAGATGTCAATTAAGTCCTTCTGATCTAGTGAGTCATTTAGGTTTGCTTTTTCTTTGCTGATTTTTTGTCTAGAGGATTTATCCAGTGATGTCACTGTTGTATTAAAGTCCCCTACTATGATTGTATTGTTGTCGATCTCTCCTTTGATATCTTCCCGGAGTTTTTTTTTTAATGTATTTTGGTGCTCCTGCATTGGGTGCATATATGTTTACCAGGGTTATATCTTCTTGTTGTATTGATCCCTTTAGTAGTATGAAGTGGCCTTCCTTATGTCTTGTTATGTCCTTCACTTTGAGGTCTATTTTGTCCGATATAAGTATTGCTACCCCAGCTTTCTTTTCCTTTCCATTTGCCTGAAAGATATTTTCCCATCCCTTCACTTTCAGTCTGTGTGAGTCCCTTCTAATGAGGTGGGTCTCTTGTAGACAGCAAATGTATGGGTCATGTTTTTTTATCCATTCAGCCACTCGATGTCTTTTGGTTGGAGCATTTAGTCCGTTTACATTTAAAGTTATTATTGAAAGGTACTTGTTTGTAGCCATTTCTTTTTTTGTGTGGCTGTTTTCTGTCAGAGCTTTTTATTTCTTCTTTTTACACCAGTCCCTTTAGCATTTCTTGCATGGCTGGCTTGGTGGTGATAAACTCCCTTATCCTTTTTTTGTCTGTGAAGCTTCTTATTTCCCCTTCAATTTTGAATGATAGCCTCGCTGGATAGAGTATTCTTGGATTCAGTCCTTTACTTTGCATCACTTTGTAAATTTCTGTCCGTTCTTTTCTGGCCTGATGTGTTTCTTTTGAGAAATCATTTGATAATCTGGTTGGGGATCCTTTGTAGGTAACTCCCTGTTTCTCTCTTGCAGCCTTTAAGATTCTCTCTTTTTCTTGTACATTTGCCATCGTTATTATGACGTGTCTTGCTGTGGGTCTTTTGGGGTTCATCTTGCTTGGGACTCTCTGTAGTTGTGTAACTTTTTTCTTCCCCATATCTGGGAAGTTTTCTGTCATTATTTCTTCAAATAGATTTTCTAATCCTTGCTGCTCTTCTTGTCCTTCTGGCAGCCCTATTATGCATATGTTACTTCGTTTCATGTTATCCCAAAGCTCCCTTAGGCTCTCCTGCTTTTTAATTTTTTTCTCCAGTTGCTGTTCAGATTGAGCTTGTTTCTCTGCCTTATCTTCTAACTCACTAATTCGGTCCTCTGCTTCTTTTATTCTGCTGTTGAAACTTTCCATGGTGTTTTTGATTGTAGCTATATCACTTTTCATTTCTTTCTCACTCTTGCATAAGTTGTTGATTTTCTCATCCATCCGGTGAATGAATTGTATTACCATTATTCTGAATTCTTTTTCTGTCATGTTGCATGCTTCAACTTCATTAATTTCCTTTCTTGGCGACTCCTCGTTGTCTTTCCTCTGGGTGTTTTGTAGTCTCTTCATTCTGATTATCTCCCGATGATTCAAACGTCGAGTTGTGTGGGCCTGGGCCATGTGCAGTGGGAGCCTCCCACCACCCTAGTGTCACTGAAGAGCTCTGACTCTAAGATGTGTGGTTGTTGTGGGTTGGTTTGAACCAGGCTCGCTCAGAGTCAGTGTTGCCTGCGCTCAATGTGGCCTCTTTTGCGCCCTTAGAATCAGGGATACTGCCTGCACAGTGCTGAAACAGAGACCCCCCTGGAGCGTGTTACAAATCAGCGCCCCCTAGCTTGCGCCAGGAGTCAGAGATCCCCAGGAATCCAGTATCAGAGCCTCTGTTGCTTCGAGTGACCTCGCCTTGAGAATCCCGGTCCCTGTGTGCCCCCGCACCAGGAATTGGAGCCACTGGCTCTTAGTATGAATGCACAGGGAATCAGGATCTCAGGCACAGGTGATAAGAAACACCTTCAAGCCACTGGTGTTTGGAGCTGCCTCCTGCCCCAAGAATCGGGGTCCCTGGGCCTGTGCTCCGTGGGACAAAATTCCCGGTGTCGCACAATTGCTCCCAGCCCAGGGCTTCGAAGCTGGCAGTGTGCGTAGGATCAGTTCCTGGTGCTCGCCCGTTTGCTCCAGCCGGGGCTCCTGGAGCAGGCAATGTGAGCAGGACCAGATCCCGGTGTTTGCACAATCGCTCCCAGCCCAGGACTCCTGAACCCGGCCCTAGGCGGGATCAGTTCCAAGGTGCTCAAGCACTTCCAGGCTAAAGTTCCTGTGGCAATGCTGAGGCCCAGGCAAGGGGTGGGTCTATCAGTTACTATGGCGCTGCTCACGAGCCTGCGGGAAGGGGGGATGGGCTCTGTTACTCATGGATCTGCCGCGGGGATTTCTGAACTTTTGGTGTCCGCAGGTCTGATGCTGAGGTCACAGGTTTCTGTCCCCAGTGGCTGCAGGGTCCTGGTATGCGTCTGAGATCAGACTGGGTGGTGCTGAGGCCAGGATCCTAGGCTCAAGCAGCTCTGTTTCCCAAGATGGCGTGGTCGCTGTGCCCGTGCTGGCTGCCCAGGAGTGTCCCCGCAGAGAGCGGGGCTCCTCAGCCTAAGACTGCCCGGTTTAGCAGCCCCTTAGAAGACCTGCAGAATCTAACTGTCCCTAGCTCATACACACACACACCACACACGTCCACACACTCCTCTATCACTTCCTTGCGCTCTCACACTCTCTCCCTCCCTACCTTCCTGCTGATCGCCATTTTTTTTTCTCTCCCAAATATGTTCTTTCATACAATGGGTTCCCTTTTCATTTTGTTGCTATTTGTCTTCTTAGACTCAGTTCCTAGAGATGAAACTGCTGAGTCAATTTTGCTTCCCAGAAAGAATGCATCAATTTACACTCTACCCAATAAAATACAAGAGTGTACATTTTCCATATTTCCATTAATGCTAGTTTCCTTTTTATATTTGAGTGGTCTCTTGGTCATTTTTGTTAGGTAAATGGAAGTTGGTAGTCTACACTAATAAAAGACAAAGATGCTAATTGACTGTACCTTTGCTACGCCCACCAGCCAATCAGAAGAGTATGCAAATTAACCCAACAAAGATGGCGGTTAATTTGCATACACAGTCTCCCAGTGAAGACTGAAGACAGTGTAGAAGGAAGCCAAGCACTGCAGAAGGGAGCCAAGTGGTGGAGAAGGGAACAGATCGGAGGTAGCAGAGACAGGAGTGGAGCTGAGGCAGCGGACACAGGAGGGAGAGAAGTGGCAGAGAAGGGAGGGAGCCGAGGCGGCGGGGAAGGGAGGGAGTTGAGGCAGCGGGGAAGGGAGGGAGCAAGGCAGCGGAGAAGGGAGCGAAGCCCGCCTCAGTGGGCTTTGCTCCATTCTCTGCTTCGCTCTGGTCTCAGGAAGCCCTATTCTTGCAGTAATAGGCCTGAGGAAGCCCTATTCTTGCAGGAATCTTCCTACAATGGGCCTCTAGTCTATAAAATAGGAGTAGGGAAGGTATTTTGTATCTAGAATCTTACCATGGTTTTCTTACAAAGTTTTGGTCTTAGTTTCTAACCTCTGATTTCTTTTTTTTCTGGATGGTCCTAAAGAATAGTGCCTTTTCCATCTGTATGTGAGCACCTTTGTTTACCTTGCGCTTAGAATGGCTATCATCAAGAAGACAACATATAACAAATGTTCACAAGGATGTGGAGAAAAAGGAACCCTTCTATAGTGTTGGTGAGAATGTAAACTGATTCAGCCACTATGGAAACAATGTGGAGTTTCATAAAAAAATTAAAAGTAGTTTTGACATATGATCCAGAAATCTCACTTCTGGGTTTATATCAAAGGAAATAAAGATAGGATATCAAAGAGATGTATGCATTCCCATGTTTATTATAGTATTATTCACAATAGCTAAGATATGGAAACAACCAAAGTGCCCATCAATGGATGAATCAATAAAGAAGATGGGGAGACTCATAAATGGTTGCCAACGGGACTGCAAGCTGCAAGATTGTGTGTTAGTGAAAGATCGAAAGCAGAGTGGGTGGATGTGTGGGGAGTGTCTGTATTTGTGAGTGAGGGACAGTTATATTACAAGGAATTGTTGGGGACTGCCGGACCAGGATCCCTTGTCTGGGCAGCCTCTACTGCTGCTGAAATCTCTCCCAGATCAGCAGGTTCTGCCGTGGAGACCACACCATCTTGAAGGGGAGAGTGGCAGTGATCTGAAGCCCAGCCCTACCTTCAATCAGGGATCTCAGATACCTCCTGGGACCCTACAACCACAACCCCCAGAGATGAGCTGCCTCAGCTGTGAACCCAGGAACACCAAGACTCCAGCCTCTCTGACCACAGGTGCCTAGAAAGTCTGTCCATAAGGAGACAAAGTGGCACGAATACATGGATGAGCCCTGCATCTTCTCACAGAGCAGAGAGAAGGAACACCTGAATCAATTAATATCCACCTGGAATTGGTGAATTAAACACAGGCCAGATATCATCTAAGGAAAGGTGAGATCTGGGATCCAGGCTGGTGGAAGAAACACGAGCAAAACGCGTGCAAAACACGTGAAGTGGAAATTGAAGTCTCAGAGGAAGACTGCGCCCCAAAAAATCTGTAGCTGATGGGGTCAGTGTAGCCCTCGAATGTGGAAGAAGGTCCATAGGGATACTGGCAGAAAGGGATTATAGAAATTAAGCCACAGCAGGGCTGGGCCCAGAAAGGCAGCCTGAAGTTCTACCAGTATACTGGCTGCATAGTGCCAGGGGAAAAAGTCGCGAGTCTGCACGTGTCTTGTGGCTATTTTTTCTTATTTTTCTTTTTAAATCCTTGCTTTTGATTGCTAAGTCCAGTACATAAGATCTTCCAATTAAAAAACACTCACTGAGACTGCAGGGGAAAGCTGTTTTTGTGGAACCTGGGTTTCAGAGTGGGGAGAGACAAGCAGAAAACCAGCTCTAGGGCAGTTTATCCCCCCACCCAGTACTGAGTGTGCAGGGAAAGCAATCTAAACACTGGGAAGGGAAGGGGGCTTTCAGCACAGGATATCAATACAGAAACACTGCCACCCAGGGGTTGTAACAGAAATTGAATCTTGTATAAATACAACTAAAAGCAGGCTGAGAAACAAAGAGATCCCAACTGCTTGAAAACAGTGTTGTGGCTTATGACACAGAGGAGAGGTGGAGTGCAGGGAACTTCAATACTGTGCTATCTACCTGACAGGAAACAGACCTGCCAAGCAGAACAGTAGAGGAAGTGAATGACCTTCACTACTTCACATTTTTATTTTTTATCTTTCACTTGAGAAACTAATTTTTTTTCTCACTTGATTTTACCTTTTTTATTATATTTTTATATTTAATTATTATTAATATTACTATTATTTTACCTTTTTAAGTTTTATGTTATTTTTTCTTTATTTTATTTTATTTTATTTTGGAATTAGTATTGTACATTCTATTTTTATTTTTCCTTTAGAATTATTTTACTCTATCTCAATTTTTCCTTTATGCCAATGCTCTCTTCTTCACTTTCCCCTTTTATCCTGTTTTTCTTACCCTGTTCCTGCTTTAGGTTTTCTCTATCCTTTCTTTTTACTCCCTGTTAAAAATTGATCTTACTCATATATCTAATTTCTGCTCCCCTGCTCCAAGTCCATACACACTTCTCTCTTCTCTTTCTTCACTATCCAAATTTTCTTTTTCTTCCTTATTTTTCTCCTTTTTTTTCCCCTATTGGTCTTCTTGCTATTTGTTTAATTGTTGATTAGTTTGGTTTTTATTGCTTTTTTTGTTTGTTTTGTTTTGTTTTCTTTTTTTACTTCTGTTTTTATCTCCTCGCTTGTTCTCTTCTCCTACTAATAACTTAACTAATTGCAATCACAAACTCAGGCTTATCTACTCTCTATTCTCCTTTTCTAATAGTAAAGGAATACATAGATAGATTAAAAAGGGGACAAGTTATATATATATATATATATATATATATATATATATACAGTCTCCATATTTATATATAAATTTACTTTTGTATATATACACACACACAC